>NW_017731873.1:467190-469878 GCF_001890085.2 Hipposideros armiger
GTTTGCTGATCTCTTCTGCAATGGTGTGGGGTAGATGGTGAAGGTGGGAGCTTGGGTACATCACACACACACACACACACACACACACACACACACACACACACTTGATCCCTAGATAACCATCCCCCTCGTTGTACTCAACCAAATCACAGATCAGTAAACTGACTTTATCTAAATGAGTTAGACTACCATTAGGTACTGCATGGCTAATTAGACACATGATAAGGCCTTCATTATCCTCAAGTTAACTAATCATTAAAAAGAGGTGACACAGTACTAAGGGTACTTGACAGTGTGTTGTGTGGTAAATCTAGACCTCAGGTAAATTGTAACTCCATTAGTTTGGTGAAATGATGCAAATGTATTATCTTAAGAAATAATATAAAGCCCCCAACCCTCTGAAATGACCAGTTTCTTTCCATCAGTGTTTTTAATGCAGTTAATAGCTAATTACATAATAAAATCCTCTAGATTGCTCTTTTTATCAATTAAATAATAGCTCTTTATTAGATAAACAATTGTGAAAGTGCAAAAATATTGACTTAGAAATACACTTCAGTTGGCTGAAGATTATGTCAACAGCGAATTTAAGTAACATCTCTCAGGTGTTTTTTCTACCACTTTGGTGAAGCTTGCTGGTGGTACCAGCAAGCCATCAGCTGATATAGCATGTGTATGGCAAGCCTCTTTTTATAGAATAAAATAAAAATGGTTCTCAAGTTTACTGTTTCCTCCTTAGAAGAGCACACTACGAATTCAGGTGTAGTTTTATCAATAAAGTAAAAATAAAATACTTTGGTTAGGCTATACAGCCTATTTTTTTTTAAAGATACCTGCAGCAATAATAGAGTATCATTTTTATGATTATTTTAGAAATGAATACAATTAAGGACTTTATAAAGGCTCAGAACTACTCTAGATACTTTCTAAAAATGATAACAAAATATTTGTTTAACAAAGTTAAAGTAAAAAAAAAATATTTTGTACTTAGGGTGACCAACTATCGTAATTTGCTCAGGGTCCGAGACTCAGTGTAAACCTACATATACTTCCGGTTATTTGAACATTGATAACTGTGAGGTAGTGAAAATAGGGGTGAACATTGCGCATTTATAGCTAAGGAAACTGAGACTAAGAGAAGTATTTGCTTTTCAAATAATGCTGAGTAAAGTTATATTTTTTAAAACCGTGGTCATGATAATTAAGTAATAGATATATGGAGTTACAGGTACTAGGAACAACATAGTGAAGGATAGATTTGATCCTTTACAGTGTAGCAGGAAAATATATCTTATTAAACAAGTAATTATAAGTAATAATAAAGAGTGTCATGGGGGTTAACCTAGTTTAAATGGTTACGGACACTTCCCACGGGAAGTGACATTTAAGGAAACGACTGAGAATATGTGGGAGTTTGGAGGTGGAGTGCAGTAGGGGAAGAGACAGAAAGAGTGGTCCAGACAGATGGAAGGGCCTAGGTTAGGGTTTCTCAGCCTAGCTATTATTTACATTTTGGGCCAGATAATTCTGTGTTCTGGGGGATGTCCTGTGCATTGCAGGGCGTTTTGCAACATCACAATGTCCCTGGCTTATACCCACCAGATTCTAGTAGCAACACCCCTGCCCGCCTTGTGACAACCAAAAACGTCTCTGACATTGCCAAATGTCAACCACTGGCAATAAGGGAAGGCGAGCAAGAAGAGCACTATTATAGGTATACACATAGACTGGATAAGAGAATATCGGTACTGGGATAATAGCCCTAGAGATGGGAAGAAGTGACTGATGTTTTTCACTAGGAAACACTTAGAAGACAAGCAAGCAGAAAGAGTAGGAAGATAATGGATTCAATTTGGAACTTAGCATGTTTGTTGTGCTTGTAAAATACCCAGTGTAGACTTGAAGTGGGCAGTTGGATACATGTGACTGGACAAGAGGATTTAGATATGTAGTTTGGTAGTGAGTAAAGCCGTGGTAATGGGTAAAAGTGTCTTGGGAAAAAGTGAATGAGAAAAGAAGGGGTTGCAAGAAAAGAGTTGTAAAAAGTGAGGTAGAAGAAAAGGGCCAGCAAGATAACTGAGGGGAATTTAGACAGGTAAGAAAAGAGGAGAATATAGTGGCAGAGAAGCAGAGAGAAAAAAATGCTTTCAACAGAACGGAATGGTTACTACTATTATCAAATGGTGCTAAAAGGTCATCGAGATACAGGCTGGAAAATATCTATGGAATTAGTTAAGTAGAGATAATTAATGACTTCAGGGAGAACATTTTCAGTGGACAGCTGGGCTTGATTGGTTTGTAAAATGAGTGGGAAGTGGTTTTGAATACAGAAAATTCAGTCACGTTGAGAGTGATAATTGGAGGCAGACTTGAAATTTAGTTTAGAAGGATGATTAGATAATTGCTGTAATGTTGATAAAACAGATCCAGCAAATAGTAGGGACTATAGATATGAAAGAGAGGGAGGGAAAAATGACTAATAATAAAGAAATGGTTACATGATTTATACAACTTTTATGGGACCAAATATTGTATCATTTATTAAAATCTTATTTTAACGACATGGAGAAATGTTAATTAAGAAGAAAATCAGATGGGCCGGCTGAGTGGCTCAGTTGGTTAAGAGCTCGCTCAAGAGTTTGAGCTCTGAGCAACAGCGGTTCGAGTCAGCCCGAGCTGAGCAGCCGT
>NW_017731873.1:470022-530947 GCF_001890085.2 Hipposideros armiger
AAGAAAATCAGGATACAAAAGCAAAAATATGTATATGGATTTAAATATGTAAAATACAACTGGATATTTAGATATCATATATAAGTGGCAGAGGATTAATATCTCTAAGTATGCTGTGCAATGCAGTAGCCTCTATCCACATGTGGCTATTAATTACATAAACTATTAAGTTTCTCTGTCACATTACTACATTTCAAGTGATTAATAGCCACATGTGGCTAGTGGTTACTGGATTGGACAGTGCAGATATAGAACATTTTCATCATCACTGAAAAATCTATCAGAGAGCACTGTTGGAGTATGTAAAATATTCAATTCAAAAATAAAAAGACAACTCAATAGAAATATAGCAAAGTATATGAACAGGCAATTCACACAAGATGAAGAAGAATGAGTAATAAATAGTGCTGGTGTTCATGGCACTCATTGTGATTGGCCAGGTCTGTAACATATGGTCAATAAATATTTTAAATGCCATTTCTGCCAACATATGTAAAGTGCTCAATCTAAACTTTTAATCAGGGAAATGCAAATTAAAACTATAATGAGTAATTATTTCACTACTATTGGAATATCAGAATTTAAAAAGTCTAAAAATATAGAACTAAGAATGTGGGGAAAAGGAACTCTCATAAATAGTAGGAGGGACAGTAACTAGTAAAGTTAAAGGTGCACACACCTTATAACTGCATTCCTAGAGAAACCTTGCCACTGTGCATAAGGAGGCATGTGTGAAGATGTTCATAATAGTATTGTTTATAATCTCAGAATAGTGGAAAATAAAGTCCATTATGAGATAATGTGAAAATACATTTTTATATATCTATAAAAGGGAATGCTATACTTGTTTGGAAATGAGTGAACTATAGCTATAAGAAACAAATTAGATTTGTCTCAAAAACCTAAAGTTGAGTGAAAAAAGCTCATTGAATTTAGAAGGCTACAAATGTATGGTATGATTTGTAAAGCAATGGTATTTATTGCTTAAGAATATTTACATATGAAGTCAATTTTTAGATTTGAATAGGAATGATATAAACCAAATCCAGAACATTAATTATTTCTTGTGAGGAAGGAAGGGAATGAGATTAGGGAGAGCTACAGAAGCTGCTTTAGGGCCGGCCGAGTGGCGTGTTGGTTAAGAGCTGTCTTGGGACGCCAGAGGGCCCCAGTTTGGATCCCACATGTGAGGGCCAGTGACACTGCCCTCCACAGCTAAGATGCTGAACAACAGCTCAACCTGGAGCTGGGCTGCCATGAGTCGCGGGCGACGGTGTAGGCTGCAGCCCCTGCTGCAGTGGTTTGCCATGGGCTACCATGTGTAGCCAGCAGCCAGCGTGAGCGGCCAGCAGCCGCAGTGAGCGGCCGTCCAGAAGCCGGTGACTGATCTGCCTCGCCCGGGAAGAGCGCAATGATGGTGCCAACTTGGGCCAGTGAAGCAACGTCCTCCACAACTAGACTGAAGAACAAAAGGACAGCAACTTGTCTGTTCCCCTTCCCCCAATTCCCCAATAAAAATCTTTAAAAAAAAAAAAAAGAAGCTGCTTTAATATTCAAATGTCTACTGTCTTACTCAGGATGGTGAGTGTACGGGTATTTATTACTTTTTATCTATACTTAAAAAAAAGTTTTAAATAGTTCATAATATAAAAGCAAACAAAATCAACAACAAAAGCAAAACAAAAAGGAAAGAGGATTCTAAGAGTAATTATCAGTGGTATGAATTTTGATTATTTTCAATTTTTTATTCATTAATGTAGTGGTTTATATTTCATTTGCTTTAACTAGCTAAAATACTGACTTGCCATTTTTTCTTAGGGAAAAGTCCCTTGATTTCATACATTTCAACCAGGAAGTTTCTGATAGCTTGAGTTTCCTTCTTAACATCAACCATTCATGGCCAGTTTAAAAACTTTGTACCAAGATAAATAACAAATCCTCCCTTCTTGGTATATGCTTTTCAAATATTTGTAGACTGTTATCATGCTCTCTTTTAGTCATCACTTAGACAAACTCTGCAGCTTAACTCCTTTAATCTTTCCTCATAAATCAGGCCCTCTTGCCTTCTAATCATATTATTTCTTTTCTGTAGTTTCCTTCTTATTTTCTTTTGGAAATAAGATTTTTAATAGTTTACTCAAGAGTACTGAAGTCATTAGTTGACAAAAAGGAAAAGAAAAAGACCTGACTTGTGTAACTGGCCTACGATATGGCACCTCCGTTAGTGCAATTAAAATAGGAAACGTATTAGTGGAATTGAAATGATTATGTTTTATTTTTTTTTCCAGTTTATCAGTCCCTCCTTTTTTTGTGTGTTACATGTTCTGGACAGATATTATTTGATTTATACCAACTCTGTACACAACTGTTAACACATATAAACAAATTAAAATTAAAAAATTTTTCCTTGGGCACTTTTGCCTCCTATTATGTTTTATACATGTTGCTAACTTCTGTTACACAAAACTATTATTTATCAACATAGATAAGTATTAAAATAAAAGACATCTTTTGTTCTTTAATATGTGTTTCCTTAGCACTCTTAACATTTTTATTGGGAAATGCATTATCTGTAACACACGTGCACACACACACACACACACACAATTAAAAAAATATTCATCAGATAAAAACTGAAGACCTACCTCACAGCTTAAAAGAGAGAAGTCCTCTGTGTGTCCCAACCCCAATCACTTCCCTTTATCCCTGTCTACCAAAAGTTTTTGCTCTCCAGAATTTGGTGTTAATCAACCCATGTTTTCCTTAAATTTTATGACTTATGAATGAATACCTAAACATTGTGGTAATGATTGTACAACAATATGAATGTATTTAACACTACTGAACTGTATACTTCAAAATGTTTAAAATAAATTTTATGTGTTGTTTATTATTGCCCAGTTTATTATCACCAATGTACTGTTTATTGTATGTCCTAGACAGAAATGGATACATTTTTTTCTATGACTTTCTGCTTTCAGTCAACATTAGGTTTTGTGATTCATCAATGTTAATACGTGTAGTTCTAATACCTTTGTTTGTACTGCTGTACAGTATTACATTTGATGAAAATAAATCACAATGCATTTATTCATTCCACCATTGGTGGAATTTTTTTTTTTTGCTTGAAAAACAATATTGCTATGAACATTCTTCAAGTGCACATGTGTAGGAGTAGAATTCCAGGTCCTAGGATATGCTTATGTGGAACTTTACTAGTTAAGGTCAAGTTGTTTTTCGAAATGGTTGTATCATCTTATGTCTCTTTAGCTGTGTTTGAACATTCCTTTGCTTCACATTCTCAAAATACTTGATATTGAACAACATTTTAGTTTTTGCCAATCCAATGGGTGTAAATGTAACCTATGGTTTTCATATGAAAATTGTTTTTGATAACTACATAAAAAATATGAGCTTGAATATCTTTTTGGATTTTTATTACCCAATTCTTTTCCATGAAATATTGGTTCAGATCACATAATTTTTCTATTTTAAAAATTTGTTTCTTAGGAGTTCTTTATATATTCTGGATACTAATGTCCTGTAGGTTGCGTGTTGTAAATAACTTCCCCCTGTTGGTGGCATGACTCAGCGCTCTACAGTGCCTTTTGATGAAGATAATTTAAAAATTTTATGGTTAGTGTTTTTTGTATCTTGTTTGTTAAAATCTGCATTCTAGATCATAAAAATGTATTTTTACATAGTCTTCTGAAAGTATACAGTTGCTCCTAACACTTAAGTCCTTATTTCATCTACAAGTGATTTTTTTCAATATTTCATGCTAAAATACACATAACATAAAATTTGTTATTTTATTAGTTTTTAGTATACAGTTCAGTGACATTAAGTGTATTCATATTGTTGCACAACCATCACCATCTGCAGAACTCTTTCATCTAGCAAAACTGCAGTTCTATACTCATTAAACAATAACTCCCCATCTCCCCTTTCCCCAGCCCCTGAAAACCACCATTTTATTTTCTGTCTCTGTGACTGTGACTAACTCTAGGTACCTCATATAAGTGGAATCATACTATTTTTGTGGCTTTGTGTCTGGCTTATTTCACTTAGCACAATGTCCTTAAGGTTTAGCCATGTTGTAGCATATGTTAGATTTTCTCCCTTTTTAAGGCTGGTTAATTTTTCATTGTATGTATATACCACATTTTACCTATCCATCATCCGTCAGTGGACAACTGGGTTGCTTTCATGGTTTAGCTATTGTGAATAATGCTGCTAGAAACATGCATGTAAAATATATCTTCAAGGCCCTGCTTTAAATTATATATTTCAATTACATATATACCCAGAAGAGGAATTACATATAGTAATTGCATTATATGCTAATTCTATTTTAAATTTTTTTGAGGAAACTCCATACTGTTCAACACAGAAGCTGTACCATTTTACATTCCCATCAACAGTGCATAAGAATGTCAATTTCTCCACATCCTCACTAAAGCTTGTTAGATCTGTGTATATATATATATATATATATATATATATTTCATTATAGCTGTCCTAATGGGTATGAAGTGGTTTCTTGTGTGGTTTTAATTTCCTTTTCTTTAATTATTAGTAATGTTGAATATCTTTTGATAAACTTATTGACTATTGATATATCTTCTTTGGAGAAATGTCTGTTCAAGTCCTTTGCCCATTTTTGAATAGAGTTGTTTGGGTTTTTTGTTGTTGAGTTTTAGGAATTCTCTATATATTCTGGACATTAATCCCTTGTGAAATATGATTTGTAAATAACTTCTCTCATTCCACGGACTGCCTTTTCACTCTGTTGATATTGTCTTTTGATGCACAAAAGTTTAAGATTTTTATGAAGTCAAATTTGTCTATTTTTGCTTTTGTTACCTGTGCCTTTGGTGTCTTTCCAAAAAATCATTGCCAAATCCAATGTTATGAAGCTTTTGCCTTACGTTTTCCTCTAAAAGTTTTATAGTTTTATGTCTTATATTCAAGTCTTTGATCAATTTGGATAATTTTTGTATGTGGTGGAGTCATTTTTAATCTTTTGCATGTGGATACCTAGTCTTATTACCATTTGTTGGAATGTCCTTATTGTCCTTTTCCCAGCAAGTGGTCTTGGTACCTTGGTGAAATACATTTCACCATATATATGAGGGTTTATTTCTGAGCTCTCTATTCTGTTTCACTGATTTGTTTGTTTTTATGCCATTACCACAGGGGCTTTGCAGTAACTTTTGAAATCAGGAAGTGTGATGCCTTCAAATTCTTCTTTTTAAAGATTGTTTTGACTATTTGGAGTCTTTTGAGTTTCCATATAAATTATAGAATGAATTTTCTATCTGCAAAAATGGCACTGGGATTATATTAAATCTGTGGGTCATTTTGGGTAATACTGACACTTGACATTATTAAGTCAACATGGGATATTGCTCCAGTTTTTTGTGCCTCCTTTAATTGTTTTGCCATGTTTATAGTTTTCAGTATGAAAGTCTTTCACCTCATTGGTTAAGTTTATTCCTAAGTATTTTATTCTTCTTGATGTAATTGTAAAATGGAATTATTTTCTTAATTTCCTTTATGGCTTTTTCATTGTTAGTATAACAATGTTAGTATAGCAACTGATTTTAATGTGTTGGTTTTGTGTCCTGCAACTTTGCTGAATTTGTTTCTTAGTTCTAACAGTTTTATTTGTGGTATCTTTAGAGTTTTCTACATATAAAAACATGTTTATGAACAAAGATAATTTTACTTTTTTTTTTTTAAGATTTTTATTGGGGAATTGGGGGAGGGGAACAGCGCTGGGGAATCGGGGAAAGGGGAACAGACAATTGCTGTCCTTTTATTCTTTAGTCTAGTTGTGGAGGACGTTGCTTCACTGGCCCATGTTGGTATTATCATTGCGCTCTTCCCGGGTGAGGCAGATCAGTCGCTGGCCTCTGGACGGCCACTCATGGCGGCTGCTGGCCGCTCATGCTGGCTGCTGGCTACACATGGTAGCTTATGGCAGCCCACTGCAGCAGGGGACTGCAGCCTACGCCGTCGCCGGCGACCCACGGCAGCCCAGCTCCAGGTCAAGCTGTTGTTCAGCATCTTAGTTGTGGAGGGCAGTGTCACTGGCCCTCATGTGGGATCCGAATCAGGGTCCTCTGGCGTCTCAAGCCAGTTCTTAACCAATGCGCCATTTGGCCAGCCCTAATTTTACTTCTTTCTTCCCAATTTGGATGCTTTTCATTTCCTTTTCTTGCCTAATTGCTCTGGCTATGCCTTCCAGTACTATGTTGAGTACAAGTGACAAAAATGGAAATCTTTGCCTAGTCCTCATCTTAGTAGAAAAATCTTGCAGACCTTCACCATTGAATATGAGTTGTCAATAGGTATTTTATATATGGCCTTTTAGTTTTAGTTTCTTACTTTGTTAAGTGTTTTTCTCATGTCTAGGTGTTCTATTCAGTGACAGACATATCCAACTATTATTTTAGAATTATTTTTTCCTTTAATTCTATTAATTTTTGCTTCATATATTTTCATGGTCTTTATCAGATGTGTAAATGTTTTAATTGTTATATCTTCTTGCTGAATTGAATCTTTTGTTAAGATATAATGTCCTCTTTTATTATATTTTGTGATTTAATATCTGTTTTATGTAATATTAGTGTAGTCACCCCTGTTTTGTGTTGGTTACTGTTTGAATGGTATATCTTTTTTCATCCTTTCCCTTTCAACCTATTATGTCTTTGAATCTAAAGTGAATTTCTTATAGACAGCATATAACTTTTTTGTCTTTTTTGCCAATATCTTTTTTTTTCTTTTTCTTTTTTTGATTAGGGGAGTTAATCAACTTACATTTAAAGTAATTACTGAAAAGGAGTGACTTCCTTCTGTCATTTTGCTATTTGTTTTCTATATGCCTTATAGCATATTTCCCCTCATTTCCTGCATTACTGTCTTTTTTGTGTTCAGTTGATCTTTTTGTAGTGAAATATTTTAATTCTCCTATTATTTGCTTTGGTGTATATTCTATAACTCTTATTGGTTCTATGTGATTACATTTAACATCTTAAAGTTATAACAATAATATGAACCTATACCAGCTCAAGTTAAGTAATATACAAATTTTGCTCCTTTATAGCTCTGCCCCAAACCCTTTCAGTTATGATATTGCAAAATTTCATCTTGATAAGTTGTGTGTTCAAAAATATACACTAATATTTTTTATAATGCATTAGTCTCTTAAATTATGTGGAAAACAACATGTGGGGTTACAAACAAAAGTTACAATAATACTAGCTTCTTTACTAATGATTATTTTTTAAAAAAAAAATATATATATATATTAGTCTCTTAAATCATGTGAAAAACAGAAAGTGGAGTTACAACTATTGTTATAATAGTAGCTTTTATAATTGTACATGTATTTACCTTTACTGAGATCTTTATTTCTTCATATGATTTCATGTTACTGTCTAGTGTTCTTTCATTTCAACCTGCAGGACTCCCTTTAACATTTCTTGCAAGATAGGTCAAGTAGTAAAAAACTTGTTCAGCTTTTGTTTATCTGTGAATGTCGTGTGTGTGTGTGTGTGTGTGTGTGTATGTCTTAATTTCTCCCTTATTTTTGAAACATAGTTTTTCTACATTTTCAGAATTTTTGGTTGACAGTTTATAGCTCTTAGCACTTGGAATATATCAGCCTGGCCTACAAAGTTTCTGCTGAGAAATCTGCTGATAACCTTATTGAGGATCTCTTTTATGTAATGAGTTGCTTCTCTTTTTCTGCTTTCAAGAGTCTCTATCTTTTGAAAGTTTGCTTGTAATGTGTCTTGGTGTGGATCTTTCAGTTCATCCCATTTAGAGTTTGTTGAGCTTCTTGATGTTTGTATTCATGTTTTTCATCAAACTTGAGAAGTTTCCAGCCATTATTTCTTCAAATACTCCTCCCCGCCAACACCTTTGGGGTCCCTCACAATGTATATGTTGATCTGCTTGATGGTATCCCACAGGTCCCTTAGATACTGTTTACTTAAAAACATTTTTTTTCTGTTCCTCTGACTTGAAAAGTTCAATTGTTCTTTCTTCAAGTACACTAATTCTTCTTTCTGCCTATTCAAATCTACCTTTTACTCCCTGTAATAAATTTTTCATTTCAGTTATTGTACTTTTCAGCTCTAGAGTTTCTTTTTGGTTTCTTTTTAGGTTTTCTATCTCTTTATTGATATTTGCAATTTGTTCATACATCATTTTACTTTCTCCATATCTTCCATTAGTTCTTTAAACAACTCTTTTAAAGTTTTTGTCTAGTTTGTCTGCCATATGATCTTTGTTGGTGATAGTTTCCGTGGTTTATTTTTTTCCTTTGAATGGACTATAGTTTCTTGTTTCTTTGCATGTCTTGTGACGTTTTGTTGAAAACAAATTTGAATCTAATAATGCAATAACTCTGGAAATCAGATTTTTCCCCTTTCCCAGGGTTTGCTTTTTGTTATGTTTTATTTTTTATTGTTGTAGGCTGTCTCCTACCAAGATCGGCCTGAGGTCTTTTAGGTCTTCTCAGATCTTTTCTCAGCCTGCACTTTTCCTTGGGTATGTGCAGTGACTTTCTAATTTCTCCCATAAATGTAGTTGTTTTTGCATGTCCCAGTGTTTACTATCTGGTTTTCAAAAGAGGGGAAAAAACAAAAAATGAAGGGAACAAAAAAGGGACCAATCCTTTAAGTCTCCTAGAAGTCACTTTAGACAGTAGCAGGGGCTTGCAAAAATGGCAGGTAGGGTGCAAAAATGGCTACTTGTCTCTGTGTTTGTACCTCCATGATTAGAAGCAGCAATCAGTGATCAGAACGCAGATCCCTGGTATTTGGAGCATAGGGTTCCTATTACCCATCCTAGTTCCCACAAGCTATGAGCAAGATGCTACTGCAACTTGTGTACTGCTTGTTACGGGGCTGAGAGTGGAGGATGGTAGCTGCTACTGATCTAAAAGCTGAAATTGACCCAAATTAATTGCAGTTTACACTCCAAGACTTCACTTGGAAGTCTTCAATAGACTCCAATAGTTACATCAGATAGATCTTGCCGGTGCAATGCAATAGTTATCTTAGTGGGGAGACATATTCCTGGTACTTCCTACTCCCCCCGTCTTTCTAGATTCTTTCCCCTGTAATTGATTTTTTAGTGTGAGATGAGATAGAAAGCCATTTTTATCCCCATGATGCCAAGTTTATCATATATTTATGGGCCAATTCTTGGAAGTGTATTTCATTCCATTGTTCTTTTAGTCTATCCCTATGCCAATATCACTGTTTTATTTATTAAAGCTTTATAATACATCTTCATATTTGATAGGCAAATCTTGCCAGGTTTTTCTCTATAGGAGTGTTGTATCAATTCTTGTTTTTTTGCATCTCCTCATACATTTTAGAATCAGGTTGTTATATTTCACAGAAAATCCTGATAGCATTTGGAATTGCATCAAAGAAATAGATCAATTCATGTTGGACATTTTTACAATATTGAATATTCTTATTAATAATTTCTTTAATACCTTTTGATAAAGTTTAATTATTTTCTTATGTTTTGTACTTCTTTCTTTAGACCTATTCTTAGGCATATTCTAATATTTATTATTTTATATAGTATCTTTTTATTGTATGTTCTTAATGTTTGTTCCTTGATTTTAGAAATTGAAATGACTTTTACATTAATCTTGTATCCAGCAAATTTACTAACAATATTTCTTAATTGTAACAATTTTTGTGCAGTTTTAGTTTTTCAATGTAATCAACCACATCAGTGGCAAATAAAGCTAGTTTTGTTTTTTTTCTTTTCAACACTTAATATTTAATTACTTTTTCGGTCTTACTACTCTGGCTATTAACTCTAGTGTACTTTTGATTAAAAGAAGTGAGAGTGGGCAACTTTATCTTATTTGTGATTTTTAAGAGAATGTTTACAGTACTTACTTTACCATTGTGTATGATATTTGCTGTAGTTTTTTAGGGAGGGAGAGAGAGGGTGAGAGAGAAAGAGAAAGAGAGAGAGAGAGAGAGAGAGAGAGAGAGATGGATCAATTGAGATGATTGTAGTCTCCTCCTCCCTTTTTTTTTTTTTTTTTTTTTTGTTAATGTGGTGAATTTAAAACCAACCTGGCTATTATTATTGTAATACAATGCTAGATTCGGTTTGCTAATATTTTGTTTGGTACTATTTCAAGTATGATAAGTGACATTGGCCTAAATTTTTTTTTTTCTGTTCTTGTCTGGTTTTGGCATAAGCATACTCAAAAGAACTGAGAAGTGGTCCTGCTTTTCCATGGTTTGAAAAATTCTTTTAAGTTTGAAATTACCTATTTCCTGAAAGCTTGCTAAAACTCACCTGTTAAATCTAATGCTTTTATTTTCTTTGTGGAAAAAATTTTGATTACTAATTATATTTGTTTATGGAAATGAGAGTATTCTCATTTCCTTAAACTTTATTTAATACAACACTACATATTGTCATTTTTTTGGTTTATGTTTCTCTGTCTCACTTTTCCTATCTCACAAGTTACATCTTGGGATGAATAAACATGATTTTCCACCCAAGAGAAAAGGTATAAAAAATGTACAAACTTTCCAAAAATTAGAATTTAGGTGCATTTTTGTTATGTTTATTGAATATTAGTTTCATATCTTACCTAATCTTTTCCTTCCTTTGAAATGAAAATCTTTATTTTCTTGCATCCTATTATTTTTCCCTATTTATTGACAGTATCATTCTTTGACAGTGCAATGATAATTGGTTCACAAATGACAAATCTAAAGCACCGAAAGCCTTTAAAACTTATCTTGAAGTATTAAGGCTGATTAAATGGAGTGGATTAGGATCAACTGTGTTATCACATCAGTTTATGATAGTTATTTATGTAGTTGTTCTTTACTCATTTATTAAAAACTGTTTAGTCAAAATAATCCTTTCCTATCCATACTTGAAAATAAAGACTAACAAGACTAAAATCTAAAATTTGATAGAAATGTACTTTCCCCAATAGATTCAAAAGAAAAAAAATATCTGAACTTCGGGTGGGGGAAGGTTGAGGTGGGAAAGCCCAGAGTTCTACTTTGGGAATTAGAAGACTTCGGCTGTAATTACAATCTACCACTAATTATCTCTGAAACTGGATAAATAAATTAATTTATCATCTCATTTACTTAATTCATAAATGAAGAAGTTGGATTTGGCAAATTTTGATTCTCTTTTAGTTAAAATAATTTCAACAGCTCTAAAAGTAAATCTTTCAAAACTTATGCCATTAACAAATGTGAACTAAAATCTTTAAAAGGTGTGAAAGGTGTTCAAAATTAAAATCTAGAATACTAGGAAAAATAACCTGACTATGAAAGTATTTATGGTTTGGAAACAATAATTCTGCTGACATGTCTAGTTTATTCATTACACAGTTTATACATGGTTTGCAGGATAAAGAAGAATGAAATTTTATGGGGTTTTATTTTATTAAAATTCTATTTTGGAGCCATATAATTGATAATGATTTTATTTCTTTTCATTTTTCTAAATTATAGGGTGGCTTCACTCGTAAATATTCACTTAGCTCAAAAACTGGAACACTTCTACCAGAATTCCCCAGTGCTCAACACCTTGTGTACCAAGGATGCATTTCTAAAGAAAAGGTATCAATTAAAGCTACTTCTCTATTGATATTGGTTCCATATCTCACTTTGCTAGGAATCTCATGGCACTTGCAGGATGCGATCAGAAATCTGCATAATCAAATGTAATTGACTGATTTATAGGAATGACAAATGCTTACTAACATTGATTAAACACTTTCCAATTAATTATTTACCATGTCCATGATAGTATGTAATTAGAAGGTGGTAAAATAAACCTTAAAAGACTAAAGGTAATTTTTATTTAAAACTCAATACCATGGAATAAAATACTAGAATGTGTCTATTATATGCAATTTATTTAATTATAAACTTTGTTTTTGATTAACTCCAGTTAATTTCAGTAAATAGTCATAAAGCTGTCTAGGCCAGAATCTGTTTCTAGAACTGAGGGAATACCTAGATGAATGCAAGAACTACACCAGATGATCATAAAAGTTCTTTGCATTTCTAAAATTCTGTGCTGTCTTATATTTGAAAGTTTTTTCTGAAAGGATGAAAAATTTTTCATAGGATTCAGTTTATAAATAACCCTCAATATAACTTTTCAATGCTCATGTAATAAAATCTAAGGCTAAATCGTCCATTTCTGAACTTCTAGAGTCATTTGCTAGGTGCCTGCTACTAGCTGACTGATAACATTGATTATTAAATCAGGGCATAATGATTTCTACATACTTCTTTCAACTAAAGTTCATTTTTCTTTAGCGTTTGAGGAAAACACCTTTGAAAATATATTAAGTCAGGTCATATTTCTGAGCTGCAAAGATAGAGGAATATGATTAACTGATGTCCAGCTGTATTACTTTAGGAATGGGCTTTCTGTAGAAACTAGAAATAAAATTACACATTGATTAAAAAAAAAGTCTCTTGATAGATGAGTAGAGATATGCAGTAACTTCTGAGGTTCATTCTGATAACAGACATACTCTCCCAGTTAAGTAAAGGCATAGTATTGAAGGTTATTTTCAGATGCTGACTCCAAGCAACTCTCCTAAAGTAAGTCTACTTCCTACTATTGTCTTCTCCCATCACATTTTTAAAGGTTATCACATTGTGTAGTTTTTTTACCTTATAAATATAATGTGTGATAATATGACTTCAGATTTTAGACACCTTCAGTAAATTTAACATGTGGAAGTTGGTGAGGAAATCTGTGGAAATCAGTGGGACCTCAAGGGAACACAGTTCTTTGGGAGAGGGTATTGTTGGGTTAACTTTGTGGACAGGGTTCTTACATGCAAACATATTATAAAGATGTTTACTGTGTAAATATGTCTGGTGAGAGAGGGGGGATGGGAGAGCAACGAAGGTAAAAAAGAGAGGTGAGGAAAATGTTCCAATAGTTTATTCCAGTTTCTCTGCAGCCTCCAAGGAATTCCTTACCTGTCAACTTGATAGACTAGTCTACAGAACATTTTTCACTCAGGCATCAAGGTGATATAATCCCTGGTTTCTAAATTTATTCCCAGTGGTCCCCACCATGAGCACCAGGGACTAACAGTCCTCTTTGTCCTTTGGCCCTGGGCCCTGCCTTTCACTCTTCAGCCAGTCGTCAAGGTCCCCAGGTAACTTGACAGTTCCTAGAAAGAAGGGTGGGGATGAAGTTCAGCACTTTAAACACCTACATTCTTGAGGAAGAAAGGATGCGAACTGCCTGGTGAGAAGTTGACTCCAGTGAGTGGTGTTGGCTTAAGACAACGGGCCTGATTTCTGCCTTATTGTTCTGTCACTCAAGGCAGTTGCCACCCCCATCACATGCTCACTGCCTTACTGGAGATAAATCTTGCCTCTGCTCCTGCTCTGCGTAATAGGATGTCGATTCTCAGAAAATTGAGCAAATTTGTGTTTATAAACAATGCCAAGTATACTGCAGTGAAAACTTATTGTCCTAAGACTATGTAAATGTTAAGTAAACAGATGAAATGCCAATAGTGGGATTAAAATTTTTTGATGATTTGTGTATAAAGAAAAAATTTTGACACAAATAAATGGAAATAACTTGTGAAGGTAAAAGCTTGTACATTAGTAGACTTCAAGGCTCAAAAGGTTACCTTTTTGACAACAGTTATGAATTTTTATCTTTCATGCTGCCCCATCTAAAAATAAAATATTATTGCCCAGGTATAGAGCGTGTCTCAATGTGTTAATGGTGACATAGCCTGCTAGAGGTGTCCTGTAGCCAGCATACCTCCTTAGAGGTAGATTGGTAATTTGCATGTCATTGTTATACAGTTTTGAGCTAAACCACAAAGATGTGTAGTGAGACTGGGCTGTAGGGATAAAAGTTAGCGAGAAAAGATTAGGTAGGAAATCATCACCATCACCATCACCACCCTAGATACTATTGGTATAAAAATAGCTAACACCAGTCAATTTCTTAACATATATTATGGATTCCTCCAACCACTTTCCATGTGTTAATTCATTTAGTCCTCATGACAACCCTGTTAGATATTTATTGTTATTATCATCTCTATTTTATAAGATGAGGAAATTAAAACACACAAGTGTTAAGCAGCTTGCCCAACATCGTGTAATAAGTGGCAGATTAGAGCTGACATTCAAATCCAGGTTGTCTGTGGGCAAAGCTCGTACCTTTACCCTCCAAGCCAGGCTCCTGTTTACACAGACCACACAGCCAGGAACAGGTAGAGGCATTTCTAGCTTATGAAATGGTTTTGAATTTGAATATTGGCAAGTTGCTAGAATATTATCTAGTTCTAATCCATTCCAAATTTTAGAATATGTTTAAAACTTTAAGTATACAAGTACCTGTGGTAACATGGAAATACAGACTTTTCATAACATACCCTCAATTTTCAATTCTTTTTTGGGTAAATGAATTATTCGATATTGTTATTAATTTTAGTTAATACCTAGTAAAGGTGTTACTGTGTACCAGGCACTGTTCTGTGTGCATCACGTCTTATTTCATCTTCTTAATACCATATAAGTAATACATTATTACTATCCTACTTAAAGACAAAAGGTCTGGGGTTCAGAGACTAAGCAACCTGTACGAAGTCATACCTGGTAAGTAATGCAGTGGAGCTGGGTACCCAAGTTTAGCTGACTCCAGAAGCAAAAACTGGAAGCCACCATATCACACTGCTCAAGCACCATTAACAAAACTGTAAAGAGTTGATGTATTTTACCATTTCATGTTTATTTCTCCAATCAAAGGTAATTTTTTGGTTAAGCAGAAAATCACAATGTTGCTTTGGCACATAGCTGCCTACACATCAACTTTTTCATAATTTTTATAATACTATATTATAATTGTACATTTGCTTTCCTTTTTCCCTTCATATGACAGTAAGCTCCTTAAAATAAGAATTTTTTCTTTGATTCCTTAGCATTGAGCACACGGCCTGGTACATAACAGGAGCTTTAAAAATGTGTGTTTAATGAATGAATGAACAAATGAAGGCAGTGTTGAAATGGTGCATTGGTTAAGCTTTTTCTTCCTTGAAATAGGTTGATACCCTCATAATGATGTACAAAACTCACTGCCAGTGCATCCTGGACAATGCAATTAATGGAAACTTTGAAGAGGTAAGGGTGACAAAGAACGCTTTGGCCATATTATATATACTTTCTTGTCCTGTTCTTTATATGAATTCAAGAAAAAAGTCTTAATGTATATAATCTTTGTTCTGAAACTAGATCCAGCATTTCTTATTACACTTTTGGCAAGGAATGCCTGATCATCTTCTTCCCCTGCTCGAAAACCCAGTTATCATTGATATTTTCTGTGTGTGTGACTCAATTCTTTATAAGGTAAGCTCTTTGGGATGTCTTAAACACAAACCATATATTTCTTTTAAGAGCATTCTATCTAAATTTTTGCAATATATTTTCAATAAATTTGTTATTTCTGGCTGGAGAAACACCATTTTTTTTTCTGATGAGAAAGCAGGCAGTTTAATAATGTATGTTTAGTAGTGTATGTATTTTAATGTAAATTTACATGAAATAAAACAAAATCAATTTCTGTTTACAGCTTAGAATCATTTGAAATGTGACATACTAATACATGAACACTTTGTTAATTTTTATTAACTGTTTAAGGTTTTTTCAGATTAGATAGCACAATGTTTCCCCCCCACACACACACAATATCAGTGTTTTGGGGAAAAGTAGAATTAAGCACTCTCATGGGATTAATAACTTGAAAATCTTGGAAATCTCTATCTTTAGTGCATTAATGTTATTTCTGTTCTCAAACCAAGTAAGAGTCCCAGAGTATTTGCAAAATATCATGAAGACATCCTGAACAAAGAAGAGATGAGCTGGTTGGCCTTCTAACCGGATATTTAGCAGGAAGGTAGAGAGGCTAATTTCCTGACGATGTTTCCTCGTTAGAGCAGATCAAGGTCTAAGCTAATGAGAAAACTACATTGAAATGGGGGTACTTTAAAGTGAGTTTGTCTACATTTACCTGATAAATTGTCATGAGAAAAAAGCCAAAGCTTTCCTTTGAAGAAAACAATCTGAGTTAGCAAGAAAACACAAGCTGGCACCTTGTTAAGCATTAAGGAAATAAAATCCTAAGTTAGTTGCAGAGAAATGAAGCAGAAGCTAGACAGTCCAGAAGCAACCCTGCAGACCAAGGAGTGATTGGTGGGCATGAAGCACAGTGGGGGAGCCCTTTTCTTCATCCTCTGTTCCTCTATCCCTCATCACAGGATAAGAGAATGGAGGAGTATGTGCAGCATAGTCTCTATCTTTAGTTCAAGGTAAAGTTGCAGGACAAAGGAGAGCAAGGATTGTCCCATTTTTCTGGATTGAATAAGAATATCCTTATTTTGAGGGAAAAGGATTAGTTTAGATATTGAAGACTTGAGAGTGCAGTCAAGAGGGGAAGGAAGATAGCTCCAAGAATGAGCGTAAGAAAAGACCTGGGGCTCATGCATGCACTTTAATCACCATTAAGATAAAGCTGTTGGGACTGTCATTCAGCGACTCCAGGACATATCCTTATACCTTTTCCCCCCGCAGTGGTCTATTTCTTTGAGTCCAACACAGAAATCCTGAGGTTAAGTACCTTTAAATAAACCAAGTTTCTCTTCTTTATGGAGGATCCAAGGAGGCACAAGGGAGCACTGTAAACAGAGCAGTGAAAGATGAGCTTCTGCCAGATCTTCACCCCACCTAGAGAGTGATCAGCTTTTAGTCCATAAAATAGTACATGATTACCAAGGCCTGTCTATTGGTAACTCACATACTGTCTCATATACAGAATAGGTGTGCATTTTGCTGGTAGACTAAACAAGTCATTGTAGATTAGTGTCTATCCACATTTTGAAATATCTTCTCATGTGACCTCTTGATCTTCTTTTCCAGGCTGGCCCACTCACTTTATTAGCCAGCCTAGTGGATCTGCACTGCTCCTATCTTATCTGGTTCCCAACCTCCTTTATTCATCATGATTTTTCCTGAGCTGGGATCAGTCAGCACTATCTAATATCTTCTTTCTACTAGTTCTCATCACCTATGTCTAGGGCTCAGCCTGGCCCTTTCTTTTCAGTACTCTTTCTGTTCTTATAATTAACTCTCTGTACCTAGTATGTTAGTGTCACCTGCTTAACTTAGTAATTGTAATGATTTCAGATCTCCTCCCCCAGCCTTTTACACACACACACACATACACACACACACACACACACACACACACACACACACACATATATCCCTTATATATACCTTCATTTTAGAGATAAAAGTGTAACTTTCAGAAAAGAGTAAACGTTATTCTCTAGAAAGCTAGGAATAAAAATAATTGACAAATAATATGTCTTTCTATAGAAATTCTAAGTATTTATGTTAACTGTGTTTTGCTGTGATTAAGGTTCTTACAGATGTACTCATTCCTGCAACAATGCAAGAAATGCCTGAAAGGTAGGTTCAGTCAATAAAATATGATAGTTTCTTAGTATATATTAAAGAAAAACATTAAGTAGAAATTCATTCATTTACGGAGATTATTTTTCTGTTCCTGTCCCTTTGTTTTAACTGAAAGAAATGTGCCTTAATCTTTATATTTAAACCTCAGTGAATAAAATTGATGGAACAATCCTGAAATCCCTTTAATTTGAGGGGTGCCCAAGTGAAAAATAAATATTTAAATTTGGTTGACCTTCAAAACTCTGAGAAGTTTATTAATGGATACGGGCTAGAGGAAGATAGATGGGGATAATTGATGGAAAATAACTACAATGATAAAACTATAAGGAAAATTATTTTATTTCTATTATTAACTTTGTTCTTAACTGCAAAATCAGGAGTAGCACAATGGAATTACTACCTCCTTTTAACAAAAAACTAAGATCTCAAATAGTTTATTGAAATGATACCTGAAAATTTTCACAAAGCCTTTTCCAATGTGAGACTTAATAGAAACCTTTAAGAAAAGCCATATTTTCTTTGAAAATAAAGTGTAATTAAATAATGAAATTTATTTTAGTATTTTAGAGCACAAATATATGTGGACATAGTTGGTGCTCAATAAATACATGCTGATTAATAAACAAATTTTATTTTTGATTTACCTTTTCTTCTAAATTCTTTTAATTTTTTGTATCATAGTTGGTATTGACCTGGACAACAGTTTCTTTTAAATATCAATTTGTGGTCTTTAAACATCTAATCTGTGCTCTGAATTAGGTCCACTTAACACTTCCATGTCACAGCAGAATGGCTGTTCTTACTGAGTGGCAGGCATCCAGCCATGTGATTAATGGTAATAAGAGTTGATTGACCTTTATTAACTACAACACAAGCTTTGAGACTTTGCATAAATTATTTTACTTAGTTCCCACAATAATCCCGAAATGGACTATTTATGTGTTTATGTCTTAAGTATGTAAGTAATTCATCTTCATTGTAGAAAATTAAAAACCTGCCTAAGTTTATTTGAAAAATCACTCATAATCTCACCACATTCTTAATGTCTTAGGTTATTATCTCACAGAATTCTTTCTAGGAATATCTGTAAATATACAGCAAGTCCTCAAATAACATCATTCCATTCAAGGTGTTTTGTTATAACGTTGATTGAGAAAAAAACTTCAACTCCCGACCCAGGGCCATTGCCGGTGTGAAGTTTGCATGTTCTCCCCATGTCTGTGTAGATTTTCTCTGGGGACTCTGGTTTCCTTCCCCATCTCAAAGATGTGCACTTGAGGTGACTTGGCGAGTCTGTGTTGTCCCAGGCTGAGTGAGTGTGGGTGTGTGTGAGGGCACCCTGCCATGGAAGGGCGTCCTGTCCTGGGTTGGTTCTCACCTTGCACCCTGAGCTGCCGGGATGGGCTTGGGTCACCCTCGACTCTGAACTGGAATAAGTGGTTTGTGAAATAGTTATCTTATTTGTTTCTATTAATCTTTCTTAAATGTATGTATAGCACACATTTATTTCAATGTTTAATATTAGACGTGTTCTGGGTCTTCAGTTAGAAGTTTGGTGATATGACGTAGGAAATTAACTCTTCTTTATATCAGTCTATGGTAAAATTGGTTTTGTTATTTGTTGTTTTGCTTAAAGTAAGTTTCCAAAAACCTATGATGACCTTAATGAGGATTGACTGTACACATTTTAACAAATGGAAACATAATATACATACTGTGGCAGAATACTGTGATACTCTTTCCTTAGCAACAAATACAAGATGAACATTATCTTTTAAATGGTTGCATAGATTTCTAGCATCTGAAAAATTCTATCTTTAACTATATTTAAGCAATTCCTTATCATTGAACAATTGGAGTTTTTAAAACAACTTGTCAGACTATTCCAAGGTAGCTATTATGATCCTAATTCACCAATGAGGAATGTGGGAGTGTAAAGAAGTTAACTTATTTGTTTATTATTTATTTATTTATTGAGTTATTTATTTATTGAGTTATTTATTTAGAGTCAGCTAATTAGTAAGAAGCTGAGTCTATATTTTAATCGAGGTCTGTTTAAATCCAAATCTGCTTACTCTTTTTACTGTATCACATCTCTGTCTCCAACATATGCATCACCCCAAATATATTTAAATCTGTTTTGTTAAGATATGTTAGGTAGATTGTTGATTGATTTTTAAATTTTTATATTTTCTCATTTAGTATAAACACAACAAACATTTGAGAAATAGGATCCTCTAACTAGTACATTTTTTATTATTTACCCCACAGTTATATTTGGATTATAAGAACATGTAACTGAAAGCTAATATTAAATACCTGAAATGATGTTATAGTCCTAATGTGATGGGCTCTTAAGAAGCCATGATATACAAAATCAACTGCATACTTACATTGTCTCAGAAATATTTTATAGAAAATGATTGAATCATGAGTTAATATTGATAATAAAGTATTATTTATTGAGCACCTAAGCACTTTCCATGATTTGTTTCATATAACCCTCATAATAATTTTGTGACATGGATGATATTCTTATTCCTGTTTAACACATGGGGAAACTGGAGCTTGAGGAGATTGCGTAATTTGACCAAGATGATAAATGGCAGACCTAGGCTGACTCAAAAGTCATGCTGTTGGAATCATAGCATAATTGTATACCTCCATTAAACTACATTTATTTAATGTATTTTGAACAACTTAGCATTTAACATATAGTGTGTGGTTTTTTTGGTAGCTTATTAGCAGACATAAGAAATTTTGCTAAAAACTGGGAACAGTGGGTAGTTTCATCCTTGGAAAACTTGCCAGAAGCTCTGACTGACAAGAAAATACCTATTGTGCGAAGATTTGTATCTTCTCTGAAACGACAGACATCTTTCTTACATCTTGCTCAGGTATGTTAGTAAGCTGAGGTTATTTGAGTCACCAACTCAGAAATGAATCT
This sequence comes from Hipposideros armiger, assembly GCF_001890085.2. Taxonomy (NCBI): domain Eukaryota; kingdom Metazoa; phylum Chordata; class Mammalia; order Chiroptera; family Hipposideridae; genus Hipposideros; species Hipposideros armiger. The sequence goes on from NW_017731873.1 coordinate 490,525, forward strand.
TACCGCAGAGAGTGAGGAACTTTCAGATACTGGAAACGAAGTAGACAACAAGTAAATGCTGTGTGAGATCCCAGAGTGAATGCTAAAGCAGAGGAAGGGTATTAGTGAAAAAAATGATGAAATTGGAATTATTTCTATGGTTAATAGTATCATAGCAAGGGTAATTTCCTGATTTGGCTAATATATAATAGTTATGTAAGATGTTAACATTAGGAGAAGTGTATGGAAATACAGTTGGCCCTCTGTATCTGCAGGTTCCACATTCCCTGTGCTTTACACTAACTTTGTAACTTTTTTATAAATTTAAAATTACTTCAAAGTAAAAGTAAAAATAAAATTCTGAATGCAATGTAAAATGTAAAACTCTTATTTGAATCCAATGAATAAAAATTAAGTTTGTGAGGCATGAATGAGCCCATGTGATGTATGATGTGATGAAACCCACAAAACCAACACATTTTTAAACTATATTCTAATTTGGCTCTCTTAAATTGGAAAGAAAAAAAGTAGTTCTTAAATCAGAAATACGTGTATGCATATTGTTAAAGTATACTTTCCCTCCCCTCAAATGATCATTTGTTTTATATTTTTATTTTATATTTATATTTCTAGCTCTCTAAATTTTAAAAGACTAGCTTGGAATAGTTCCAGATAAGAAATGTAATATTGTGAAGTCTTTATTTTATGACCACAAATTTAAAAAATCATTTTCTAAGTCCAAAATAGTTTTCAAATCTTTCACAGAGATGATCATGAGTCCCAGTTATTGCTTTTTAGCTTTAAAATAACAAAACAGTTATTTATGGTACTTTTTCCAAAAGGAACTATTTCTCTAGAAGATAAAACTCTCCTTTAGATAGACTATTAGTGATAATTTAGTGATTTTTTTAAAAAACTTTTTCTATACAGATTGCCAGACCAGCTCTCTTTGACCAGCATGTTGTGAATTCTATGGTGTCTGATATTGAAAAAGTTGACTTAAATAGTATTGGATCCCAGGCCCTTCTCACAATTTCTGGCAGCACAGACACTGAATCTGATATCTACACTGAACGTAAGTCTTCTCCCTTTGTTCAGAGCAGGGTTTTCTAACGTTGGCACTATTGACATCTTGGGCTAGGTAACTCTTTGTTGGGGAGCTTTCCTGTGCATTGTGGGATGTTTAGCAGCATCCCTGGCCACCACCCACCAGATAGATGCCAGTAGCAGCTTCCCCCACATTGTGGCAACCAAAAACGTCTCCAGAACATTGCCAAATGTTCTCCCCTTGGACTACAAAATCATATCTGTTTGAGAAACCTGATTCATAGAAACATTTTTAATAAAAAAGTATTCTCTATTGAAAAACAGTTGTACTTACTCATAGTGGAAAACCTGGAAAATATAGGAAATATGAAGAAGAAATGAAAAGCCATCCATAATCTCATTGCCTAGATATTACCAAAAGAGAAATAACCTGGAAATAATAAGAATGGTCTTGAGTTTTGTGAATTTTCTTTCAGTTTTGCATCACATGCACACACATTTCCATGTGTTAAACACTCTTGGCAACATATGGTATGCATGCATATCAAAATATCTCCATACAATACTGTTTTTCAAACAGAGGCTCTCTCATCATGTTTGGACAATCTGACAGAACTTGCCAAGCTAATAGGCATGACTAGGCAACCAGGCTTGATTTCCAAGGGATAACAATCCACTATTTCTCCCTTCCTTTCTCTATGAAAAGACAAAAAAAAAATGCAGCCTCATATAGGCTATAATACCAACAGTGGACTGCTCTCTGGGGACAGTCCGACCTCAACCATGTTTTTTGTTTCTTAGCATAAAATTATACTACCTTTTGAAATTCAATAAACCTTGAATTCTTTAATAAAATTATAACCCTAAACTGCCCCCTTTAAATTTCACATGATGAAAGCTATTCATGTAAGTGGCTCAATTCGACAATGCAGTATTTAATTTTTTGCTCAAGAGAAAGAACATTTCATAAAGCAGGAAATCAATAAGCTTAGTTTAGTTCATTCTTTAGCTTTCAACTAAACTGCTGCATTTAATGAAAGCATTGGATTCAAAATGAATAATCAACTATATTGACAATGTACTTGTCCCTATTATATACATACTTATATAACATATAAACCTGTATTTTAATATATATCAAGGTACATACACTGATGATTAAAATTTTGAAGAGTAAAGTACTAAGGATATTTTTGTTACTGTTCTCAGAATAAAAAATTAATTTCATTAAAACGTCTAACTCAATTTACCTGTCTTTTCCTTTTATGATATAACATTATTAATGATTCCTAGTTTTAGGTTTTCTCTTACATTCAAAGTAGAGTGTAATATTCTGCCTTTTTTCTTTATGTTTTTACATTGTAGATGACTCTATCACGGTGTTCCAAGAACTGAAAGATCTCCTTAAGAAGAATGCCACCGTGGAGGCTTTTATTGAGTGGTTGGATACCGTGGTAGAGCAGAGAGTTATTAAGGTACTTTTTAATGACAATCATTATATTTCTTTTATTAATAACAAATGCTAAACTGGCTGTAGTTACCTACTTGGGGTGGTGGGGTTGGTGGTGGTGGGGAGTCAGGCTGTTTGTAAAAATGCTTTGAAAAGCTTTTGAAGCCCTTACAAATAAGGCAGCCCAGATATCAAAATTAGCAATATGCCAGACTTGAGAGCATTGGGCATGGATTCAATTCTATTTTACCCTTTTCTGACGAAGGGCTGCTAGACACTACAGTAGACCCCCTCATCCATGGGTTCACTTTCCATGGCTTCAGTTACCTGAAGTCAACTATGGTCTGGAAATATTAAATGGAAAATCCCAGAAATAAACAATTCATAAATTTTAAGTTATGTACTGTTCTGAGTAGCGTGATGAAATCTTACACTGTTCCACTCTGTCCTGTCCAGGATGTGAATCATCCCTTTGTCCAGCATATCCACTCTGTACATGCTCCCTGCCCATTTAGCCACTTAGTAGCCCTCCAGGTTATCAGATAGCTCATTGCAGTATCTCAGTGCTTCTGTTCAAATAACCCTTATTTTACTTAATAATGGCCCCAAAGTGCTAGAATAGTGATGCTGGCAATTTAGACCTGCCAAAGTGCTTCCTTTAAGTGAAAAGGTGAGTACAATACAATAAGGTATTTTGAGAGAGAGAGAGAGAGAGAGAGAGAGAGAGAGAGAGAGAGACCATGTTCATATAACTTTTATGACAGTATATTGTTATAATTATTCTATTTTATTATTAATTTTTGCTGTCAATCTGTTACTGTGCCTAATTTATAAATTAAACTTTATCATAGCTGTACATATAGGAGAAGGCATAGTATATGTAGGGTTTGGTAGTATCTGCAATTTGAGGCATCCACTGGGGGTCTTGGAATGTATCCCTCCCAGATAAGGGGGACTACTGTATGCCTTACCTATCAGTCAATAAATACAGTTATAGCTGAGTAATGTCAGTAGTGAAAGATAAACTTAGAAGTTGGAAAAATTCTGGCCCTTTTCTAAAAAGCAAGTGCTGACAGAAATATGGTTTTGAGTATTTACATTTTTGAATTCTAGAAGCTCCACATTTTGTGTTTTCTATGTGGCTTCTTCAACTCTTTCAATTAACCTTCAAGTCATCCATCATGAAACAAGACAATAAGAACAAATAGATCCATCACAGGTTGATGTTAGCTATTCAATATCAAGGAAACTAGTTATAGTGTAAGGACTTTTTTTTTCCTGGAAGGAAAACAGATTATCATTCAGGACCAGAGAATTCAAAGTTAATCATTCACAGAAATATATAACCCTTCTGCCACACTTCACCTTCTGTTATGTCAAAGGAAAATTAAGAGATAAAATGTTTTGAAAACCATTTCATTTTGTTGTCAAATTCTATTAGGTAACAAATCCATACAGAATAAAGATTTATTAAACTTAAAAATGACAGCAAAGACAGACTAAAATTAAAATCCCTGGAGCGATCCTTTTATTTGATGAAACAAATGGCATCCCATGCCATCTGTCATTTGTCAGTTTATCTACCCCTTGGTCTTATGTAGGATGCATGTAGTAATGAGATGACAGACTTTGTAGTTCTATTTTACTTCTTTACTTTTAGACCAGCAAGCAAAATGGAAGATCATTAAAGAAGAGGGCTCAAGACTTTCTGCTGAAGTGGAGTTTTTTTGGTGCTCGAGTAATGCATAACCTCACCTTGAACAATGCATCCAGTTTTGGTATCCTATGTGCTTTATAAAACTCTTCTCAAATGAATTGTACTGTTTGTTCCCCAGTTGCATTTCCCATCAATTTTTAAACATGTGGCATTGTCATCTCTTAAACCATATCTTGAATATTGAGCCAGTAGAGACTGATAGTTTTGAGCCTGGGTTTTGGAGTCAGACCACATGCAGAGTTCAAACCTAACACTGCTTCTCTTTGGCTTGGCCTTTTCCCAAGCTAGTCTGCTTATCATAGAAGAGGGAGAATATTCCTTTTTTGGGGATTGTGTAGGCATTTGAGTAAAATGATGTATATAAAAACACATTGCCTAGCGCCCAGTAAACACTTAATGAATAACAGCTATTATCATTACATTCAATCAGTGCTTGGATAAATGTTCTTTATTAAACAAGCAAGTAAACAATAATTAATACATTATTTTCCAATGGCACTGCTCATTGCAATATGGCAAATTTTTGCATCTTTTTGGGGAACCCATATAGCTGCACTCCAGGAATGAAAGAGCAGCTTAGAAAACATGCTCTCATGTTCCTGAACCATCTTTCCTGATGTATATGAATTGTGAAATAAATTGAGCCAAATTAGCTCTTTCAAAAATTAAATATCTTCTTTTTCCTGAAATTTCTGGATTCATATTAGTTTGTTTGTTATAATGTTATCTTGTAGATAGTACTTTTCCTTTTAGTAGTTGCATTTTGAGAAATCTTCACGTTATAAAACAGCTTATAATTAACTAAATTGGATTTTCAATGGAATTAAATAAAATCAGTGAGCTTGTCTTGAAAGATGAACAAAATATATTGAGTCTATTATTTGAAATACCTTGCTTAGATTTAAGTTTTCTTAAAATATACAACGTTGAAGCCTGACTTTATGATGCAGAAAGACTCTCTCACTGGGAAATCTGTTGAATAGTTAAAAGAAGTTTAGGTTTTCCAAGATCGTTTCCACATGAAAATTACTGTTTTGCTTCTTTTCAAATCAAAGAGTATTTTCTTTCAGGCTGTAAAGACATCTTACTTAATACTTTTTTCAGAACGTGTTGGCCATTGTCTAATTATTTGGTGTAAAGTAAACAGAAATTGAGCAGAATAGAGCTTATTCTCCCCAGGTTAAAGCTTATCACACTCCAGTGTGTGCCCTCTTAAAGCATAAAGCATGTCTCACTTTCATCCGTATTTTCCTTTGATGTAATTAGTGGCCAAAGAGCTGGCAGGACAGTATACACAGTGAGCTGGGCAGGCGGTACACAGAAAGATTAGAGACCCAGGTTAAGCATGTTGGTCTTAGCAGGTCATTTAAAGTCCAACAAGTATTTGTTTATTTCAGTGGCTCCTTGTAAAGTGTTGCGAGATGGTCACAAAGATAACGCGATTCTCCCTCTTTCTCCTTCCTTCTCTTTCTTTCCATTATTTCATCTCACAATGCTCTTTCTCCATTCTCAACCCATAAACAAGGTTCTTTCCATTTGATTCGAATGCTTCTTGATGAATACATTCTCCTGGCCATGGAGACCCAGTTTAATAATGACAAAGAGCAGGAGTTACAGAATTTACTGGACAAGTATATGAAGAATTCAGGTAATTTAAAATGTATATCTTGTTTTGCATATTTCTTTGTTTAAACCTAAGTTCTAAAATTTGTAAGCACATGTTAAGTGGGTTTATAACAGTTTCAGGGGTTTTTCCCAAACATGTCACTGCTAACACAGTATAGTAACACTATTGGCGCACATTTTTTTCTTTTCCTAGAGACTACTCTTTTCCACAGAGTAGTCAAAATATTTTACTGGAAACCCTAGAGGATTCAAAATCAATGTTCTTAACTTCTGAGAATTTAGATTAAGTTAGATAGTTGACTATAATACAAAACATAACTATAATTCAAGATAACACATGTAGTATACCACCTTATAAACAATATAGAAATAAGTTCTACAGGCATTTAGAGAAGGAAGGGAACACATCTATTTGGGGTGTGATGACTTGCATTTTGAGAGCTGTTCACTCCAGACTGGATTATTTCGTGTCACTCAGAACGTACCTACCCCCACAAATACACAGTTAAAAAAAAAACCCCAGTACCACTACCAAGACCAAAGATCTGCCAGCCATGTTTCTCATTGAAACCATTTCTCAGGAGTTCCCAGATTTATAACACAACCCTAAAACATTTCAGTTTCTTTTCTTGGGCTCCTCTACCAGAAATATGGAAAGTATGTTAACTTCCCCATTTAAAAATATCTTTCCAGATGCAAGTAAAGCTGCTTTCACTGCTTCTCCAAGTTCATGCTTTCTAGCAAACCGTCATAAGGCGAGCACTGTTTCCAGCGACACTGTGAAGAACGAAGGCCACGTGGAAACCACCTATCATCCTCTGCCATCCAGTCAGCCTGGAGGATTACCCTCTGCTCTGCACCCATTCCCTGCTGGGAATACAGACAGCATGCCACTCACAGGTAGGCTGAGAAACAACTTAGAAAACCACTTAGGCTTCAATAGATCTCACAGGAACATCCTCCTTTGTTTTCTTAAAGCCGCTAACCTCCAGGCATTCCAAGAATAAAAAAGGCTTATGGTAGCTGACTTATAATAAAGGTTTATAATATTTTTGTGATTTTCAGCACTTGTTATTCACATGTTTACCAATACCATTATTAACACAGGGGTCACACATCCACACACTCTCGTAGTTATATCAGAAGTACAAATAAGTAGTTATCTTCATTTAGTGGAAGGTACTTCGAGAGTCAAAAAAATGAGCTGCTTATTTATTTTTGGCTTTTGAGGAGACTTTATTTCTCCTCCATGAAAAGGGGGATTTGGCCATTTTAGGGTAGTAATTATAATAATTTTTTCTTTGGCCTACGGTCCCTTTTGTATCAATCTTAATCTTTAGTGGCTTGAACTAGCTACTAGATAATTTCTTAAGTCTGCTTATTGACTTTCTAAACCCTTTTATATACCTTTCTAAACTCTTTTATATACATTATTTCATTGGACACAAAGAATTTTAAACCTGGAATACTCTTCTAGTTCAGGGGCTTAATTCCACCAATGTGGAATTGGAGGCCCAGGGAGTTGGTGGCATCTACAACTCAGTGCTCATCACTGGTGTTCGCATAATATTTTGAATTGGCTGAATTGAAGCCACAGTCATTTTGATATTATTGTCTTTTTCTTTTACCCTAAAAATCAACCATGACATTCAGCTTGTTCTTTTAATTATGGAGAAAGATGAGCAGGAGACCCCTTTGCTCTTCCTGAGTCTAAGCTCTAACCATCTCCATGGACGCATGAAGCCATCCCAGACTTTCTTCCTCAGTCACGAACTCTAATAGGCTTCCCTGTTGTGAAATATACATGTACTGTGATGGTGTTTTTAAACCCAGCTTTTTGATGTTCCTCAGCTCTGTTATGTTTGGAGGGTAGGAATGAACCAAATTGGAAAAAAGGTATATTAATGAATCTTTTGAATAATTTTTAAAGATGTGAGCCCATCTATTTCAATATGCCACTAGGTAATGCTCTGATAACTTTTTCCTAGGTCAAATGGAGCTTTCCCAGAGCTCTGGTCATCTGATGACACCACCCATTTCTCCAGCCATGGCGAGCCGAGGAAGCGTCATTAATCAGGGGCCGATGGCAGGGAGACCTCCAAGTGTGGGCCCAGTACTGTCAGCCCCATCACACTGCTCAACATACCCAGAGCCCATTTATCCTACTCTCCCTCAAGCCAACCATGACTTTTACGGGACCAGTTCTAACTATCAGACTGTATTTAGGGCACAGCCTCATCCCTCAACAGGACTCTATCCTCATCGCCCCGAGCATGGTCGATGCATGGCCTGGAATGAACAGCAGCTTTCTAGAGACTTCTTCAGTGGTACCTGTGCTGGGTCTCCATATAATTCTCGGCCACCTTCCAGCTATGGTCCATCCCCACACAACCAAGATTCACACAGTATGCAGTTTTTAAACACAGGAAGCTTCAATTTCCTGAGCAATGCGGGGGCTGCCAGCTGTCAAGGAGCAACATTGCCTCCTAATTCACCTAATGGTATCAAAATTTATAAAGAATTTTCCCTGGCTTTTAAGTTGGCAATAAGACAAATCAGACACTGAGGTCTACCTTCGCTGACTAGCAAGTTATCCCATGTAAAGCTTCTAAAGATCATGGAATCTTAGACATTTGGAGTTAATTTCTGCCACATACAAACCTATCTCTAATTCTTGTGGCTTTATTAAAGTTGCCCTTTTAAATGCCACACATGATGAAAAAATAGGTCAAACCATATGTTTGAGACCAAACTTAATAGCCCAAAAGAAGAATGTTCTGTCCTTTGGAAATATTTTCAGTGAGTGTTTTTGTTTTTTTTTTCTCCTGAGAGAACTAACAGCAGATCTTAAAGATTAGGACCAAAACTGAGCCCTGTTAGGCTGATAAAACACTTGAAGTTAGCGAGTTGGAAAGATCTGTGGATTTCTTCAGCCACCAAATTAAGCTTTATGGCCAGAACTTCTCTCAGAAACATAAAACAATACATAAAATTGGTAGCTGACAAGTAGTGTAATCTTTGTGAGCGGCTAATAGTGCTTTTTTTATTCATAGGTAGATCTTAATAATTTAGATAAGGGAAATATGAGAGATGTAATCTTATAACTCAAAATTAATAATAGAATTTTATTTTCAAAAACAAAATACAGCATAGTGAACCATGTCCATATATAAGCACGAATTCAATTCTATAGTAAATGTAAATGTGAATGTAATATTTACAGTATGATATCTTTAGGGCTCTCCCCTATCATCTTGTCCCTTTTTTCTTTCCTGGGATATTCTTTATAATAAGTTGACAGTCCGTTCTTGACATTTTCTGTTATAGGATATTATGGGAGCAATATACACTACCCAGAGTCTCACAGACTGGGATCGATGGTGAACCAACACGTCTCTGTCATCAGCAGTGTTCGCTCACTGCCTCCCTACAGCGACATTCACGATCCACTTAACATTTTAGATGACAGCAGTAGAAAGCAGACCAACTCGTTTTATACAGACACATCACCTTCAGTTGCATGTCGAACTCCAGTAGTAGGTAAATTATTTTAGTCATTCTTGAAAACACATTTTTAAAAGTTGTTAGCTTCAGGTTGCAGAATTACTGTGGAGGCCGACTGTTGAGGTGAACTGGGCCACTCGTGTTCCTACAGTTGATTTATCACTTAGGATCTGACGTTATATTTTTGTATCTGTAAGTAACAGTTTTACCATTTCTCAGGATATATGTCACTGTAAAACCTACTGCTAGATCTGCTATTCTTTCCAAAAAGAATAGCTGGCATCCATTATGTATGCAAAAATTAATATAACCTGTCAAAGGCAGTCTAAAAGATTATAAGTTTTACAAGGCTGTAATGATGGCTTTTTTTCTCATTCTCTCTGGTTCATGGTTGGACCTAGGGGCAGTGCTGAGAGGTGTCTATGGACCTCCATAATTTCCATCAGCACCCTAAAGCCACTCCAAGTTTAAAAAATGGTGACTTGTGGTGGAGGTTACTATCATTTTCTCAGTTGTATGCAAATGTGATTCTGTAGAAAATGTTGCTATTTTTATTGTTCTAGAACATACAGTTTAAGTAAAAATGGGCAAAACAGTGTGTTTGCTATGAAGTACCCTAGCATCTTTTTCCACCCAGGTTGCTGTCCCTAAGAAAACCCTGCAACTTGTACTAGATGCATCACCAGCATCCAGCAAAGTGTCTGCCATGTAGTAAGAACTCAAGAAATTAGTGAGTTGAACAAGGCACAAAACATACACATATAGATTCAGTTTCTAAAATCAATAATAAGGTATCACAGGGCAAGTATACATCCATGAAAGCATCAAGGCACAGTGTTAATGTTTCTATGAATGGTTAAAATCTTCCAATGGAATTGGTGTTAGACTAGAATAAATAAAGGGCTTTGACACCCAACTGGAGCAGAAGGGAAAGCGAGATAAATTCCATCTCTCCCCACTCAGTGTGCTTTTCCAATAATTCAAGAGGAAGCACTTCTCTTCCTGTGACCATCACAGATGCTCCCTGAGCAGAGTCTAACAGCTCATCTCATGCTATCTGCAGATGGTCATTGCTTCTAGGTTACTCTAATGAAGCAGAAAATTCCACTTCAGGAAGTTTCCTCTCCATGAGACTAAAATGTACCATGTTGCTATTGTTACTATTAGTTCTGTTTACTTGTAGAGATAGTAGGAGCTTTGACGGAACATAGCTTAGGTGTCGAATGGATTCGAAGCTTATGTTGTTAGAGCTGGCTTACAAGTCAATTGCCTACAGGGCTTCAGGGTGAAAAGAAGGCATAAAGTAAGTGGGTAAGTAGTACAAGGGAAATCGGGACCCACCTTAAGTTTCCTGAGTTATAAAGCCTGGCTTCTGGTGACAGAGAAGATGGTAGAACAATAAGAAAAACAGCAATGAGAAGGCAGCAACCATAAATGCAAGAAATGTAGTGTTAGTGATCCAGTTAGTCAAATTTTTTTTTTAAGCTGAGCCATCCTGCCACCTGTTGGCAGCTCAGGGGCTGCTCCGCTCGGTCTGGGACTCGAACCGCTGTTGCTCAGAGTTCGCACTCTTGAGCGAGCTATTAACCAACTGAGCCACTCGGCCTAATCAAATTTTTTGAGAACCTACTATGTGCCAAATTTTATTCTAGGTGTGAGGATGTGGTGGTTATCAGGCCAGAATTCCTGCCTGTAAGAAGTTTACATCTTAGTAAGGGGAGTAAAGGCAATGACTATATAAACAAATGTATTAAAAAGATAATTTCAGGTACTCGGAAGCCAACTAAATAGGGTAAAATGACACATAGTAATGGAGGAGCTGCTTTAGGTAACATCATTAGAAAAGGACCTGAGGTGGAAACATTGGAGTTGAAAGCTGAGTGATAAGGAGACAATGACCAGATCTGATTGGTGGAGTTGTAGGCAGAGGACACAGCAAGTGTGTAGTCTCTGAAATGGGAATGAGATTGGGAAGTTTAATGTGCAGAAATAAGGTCAGTGTTTTCTGAGCACAGTGAGTGAAGAGAATGGAGTGGAATAAGTCAGAGGGCAGAGATCCAGTCACACAGTGTATTATGAGCTGGGGCACGGAGCCTGGATTTTGTCCTAGGAGTAATGGGAAGTCATTGCAGCATTTGGGAAGAGTGACAATCTGATATATACTTCAGTAAGACTACCCTGGCTTCCTCTGCAGGGTGAGAGGGGGCGGGCAAAGGTGAGAGTCCAGTTAGGAGTTTGCGGTATTGGTCCAGGTAAGAGAGCCTGGTAGTGTGGACGACAATTGTGGAGATGCAAGTGGAAAAAGGAGGTGTATTGGGTATATCTTTTGGTGGTAGAGTTGTGTGAATTTAAGCTTGACATTGAGTTTTTATCGTGAACTGTGAGAAGAAATAAATTCTGGGAGAATAGCAAGAGGAAAAGGTGGAAGAAGAGGATGGCTTTGAAAAACCACACACTCAAATTTAGTACAGCTGTAGGAGCTAAATGCAAAAATAAACAGAGGCTTAAAGTGAGTGGCACTTGCAGAGAAAAGAAAATGTCCGTTTTCAATTGCTGATTATATTTTCCCTTACAGCGTCCAGCTTGCAAACCCCAATTCCTTCGTCCTCATCCCAGTGTATGTATGGGACTTCCAATCAGTATCCAGCTCAAGAAACTCTGGACTCCCATGGAGCAAACGGGAGAGAACTGGTGTCTTCTTTACCTCCCATCAACACTGTGTTCATGGGAACAGCAGCTGGAGGCACTTAAACCAACAGTGTTGAAACTCGACAAATCTCTACTGCTCAAATATTATTCATGCAGACTGCCACCAGAGTAAGGAAAATGGAATGTGCAGTGGCAGGACATTGCTTTTCACGTCACTGGGACAAAACTATGAACAACTCCACAGTGAATAGAGATACTTGCAGAATTTCCCTTGCACACAAATCGTTTAAAATGTGATCTCATTATTAATCATAGTTTCAAATATTACCAAATGGAACCAGCAGAGCTTTGAAGATGCAAACACTTCAACTATGAAGATTTAATATTTCACTTCCTAATTTATTGAAAATCTCTGTGCTGTTTCATCTTCGGTTTCTAAAAAAAGAGAAAAGTTTATTTAATGCCTTTAAAATACCTTTAATTTATTAGGATCTCTGATTCATTGTTTACTATCCCCTATTTGACAAAAAGTCAAATGTGTATGTTCTACCTCCTATGGAAATGTTTACAAGGTCAAGACTTAATCCAATTCAGCCTAGACCAAAGTTGCTTGACTTTCAATTCCTGTGCATTAGTGTGATGATTTCTGTTACATAGCAGCATTCCAATTCTATGTAACTGAATGGAGATTATAAATGCTTTCCTCCTTTATTTAAAAAAGATAAGAAGAGATAAAAGAAATAAAGTATGGAAATATTTTTAAAGGCTTGGTTGCTCTCAAGGCTGGGACTGTTTCTGAAGAAGGCTGGGCAAAGCTTCTTCAGATACCAAAGAGTAAAGCTGGTTGGTCAACACTACATAATTTGGGAATATTTGCATATCAAATCTATGCATATAAATATAGAGAAATTGTGACTTGTAGACTGTTTGAACTTCTACACATTTGGAAACAGTGTTTCATCAAGTAATTTGCTTATAAACTGAGAGTAAATGAGTGTTCAGGGATCAGCTGGAGGCAAAGACAAATTCAAAAGTGAAGGATTCATTACATATAAATTAATACAATTTTGATACACCCTGCATCTTGCTCTTTTTCTTTTGCATATGTCTTAGCTGAAAGGTCTGCTGTAAGACTCATGGCCTATAGTGGGAAACTTCCATTAACTTACATGCTTCTCTTCCAATCTTACGACAGGCCTCATTATTTGTATTGAGGATTTGGTTATTCTATAAGCCCTGGGTACATTATAAAAAGATCTGTAAGTCCCAAATACCATTATACATCATGATGTAATTTGGTAAAGACAAATTGTAGAATTGTTTTTAGCAAACAATAAACAATTATCTGTGGATTTGGAGTGTTGCTACCATTTGCTCAGTAGTATGTAGTTCATAAACTAATTAATTGAGAAAAATTTTGCAACAGTAACAAATCATGACAAATAGCAGGTTAAAGCTCTATTCTTTGCTATAATTATATTTTAAGAGTACAAAGGGAAGTGAAATTAATAAGGACTTGGACTGAAGTAGAAAACAATAACTTTTAAGAAGTATTTGGAGATAAGCCTTGAAAATTAAGAACCAAATTTCCATTATTGTATAGTAATTAAATATATACTCAGCATCTATTTGGTGTCAGGCCCATTTGAAAAACACAAAGATATAAAAGATAAAAATGAAAAGTCAAAGATGAAAAGACACTGCCCATACCTGTAATAAGATTAGATGTAATGATGAAAGAAGTCGAAGCTCACTGAGGAGTTTGAGTAGAAAAGCAATGTGGGAAAAGTGATGTTTAGGGACCATCTAGCAGCAGTTGGAGGTAGGAGGTGGATTGGATAGGAGAGGAATTAGCCTGAGAATGGGCCATTTGAGGGCTGTTCCTCCCATCCAGACGTCCAGCAGATAAGCACAGAAACTATGTGGAAACAGAGTGAGTGAGGAGGGGAGAGACAAAGAAGCGCACAGAAACTATGTGGAAACAGAGTGAGTGAGGAGGGGAGAGACAAAGAAGCGCCATCACTTTTAAGAAACATGCGCATCATTTCAAAAAATACTTTGAAGGATTGATGAGTGATTAGATGTAAGGAATAAAAAAGAATATGTCAATAGCAGCTCTGGAAGTTTTCCTTAACCCTTTTTGCAAAGCATTTCAGCATAAATAGTCGACCCTATATTGCTATCCCCTTTGTAGATGAGGGAAAGTGATCTGGAGCACGGAGAAGCATAATTATAAGACAAGTGACAGGTGTCTCTGGGTTTCGTGTGCATCTGGCTGATAAGTACTACATTTTGACTTTGAGAGGACTAACTCGCTCTTTCCCTGGGCAGTGAGACTTGAGTTTATCTCTGTTAGATGTTTCTCAATGCAGGCACTATTGGCTTTAAGGCACTACAGTTCTTTGTTTCATAAGACTGTTCTACATATTGCACAAGATTTAGTATCCTTGGCCCTGAAACACTAAATACCAAGGCACCCTTCACTGCCCCTGGCCTTGTGACAACCAGAAATATCTTCTATGTTTCCAAATGCCCCTGGAGAGGCAGTGCCACACCTGGATAAATGGAAGGTGACAGCACCTTTAATTGTACTTAGAAGGAGCTTGAGACTTTTCATACCTCTGTGCCTTTCAGCTACACTCATCATTTAAGAATCATTTCCCTCATGGATCTAAAGTTTGTAGGCTCAAGGCATTTTCTGATCTTAGAATTCTTTAATTTAATATTGTTAAAGGATGTTGCCTAGCTTTTTAGTGTTTTTATTTTTAAAGTCTATAAATTATTCTTAAAGTAAGCTTTAGAATTTGTAGAGTATCAGTTATAAAGAAGTGACCTGGTCAAGCTATTGCTTATGTGAAATGCAAAATTAAGGCTAGAAATAAAAAAATGCTAGGTTTGCAATTTAATTCTTAGGGTACTGTCTTTCCAATCTTATGTTATGGTGATTACTATAGATAAAAGACATACTGAAAACTGAATGTTCCAATTAATTCAGTGGATTTTTAATACAATTCAGAGACCAAGAATCTGTTTTATAACACCTTGAAGAAAAAATAAAACCCAGCTATGTCAGCAACATAGAATCACAGATCAAAAGGGTTCTGGTGTATTTTCTTCTTCCAGGCAGTGTTGCAGTAAGAAAAGTGAAAGTTCTCCTCAGTTATATGTTCCCAAATATGCTTTCAGGACAGAAAGGTGTTTGTTTTTTAAAATTGTTTAAGCTAAATTTTAATGACAGTTGTGATATAAAATTTTTCTCTTTGTTTCTGCTTTGAGAAAGAAGAGTCCATGAGGCTCTCAAGGTCCCACAGGATAAGAGCCGATTCTGGAAATGGACAGGGGGATATTTTTCACGGCCGTAATGTCTATAGGAGGCAGGTACACTGGCATATCGTGTCAGGACCAGGGATGCGAATATCTTGCAATGTGTGGGACAGATTTGCACAATGAAGGATTGTTCCACTTTAAAAGCCAGTAACACTTGCATTAGAGAAACGGAGGTAGGTCAGTGGGCTGTGAGGTGATTGTCCCAAAACTTTGCCCAGTAATGGTACTCTATATTAAATGGTATCCAACGCAATCAGATACTTTCTTCAGGAACTGTGACTGTGAAACTTGTACACACATCCTAGAGAAACAAACAGGCAGAGAAGTGAGGGGTGAGTGGGGGGAGAGGGGAGAGAGAGAAGAGAGAGAGAAAGATAGATAGAGAGAGAGAGAGAGAGAGAGAGAGGGAGCTTGAGAAAAACTGAGTCCTAAGAGGGGTCCAGTAGGCAGCAATGGGTAGGCCCCTGTAATGGTTCACTAGGACAGCAGGTTGCCAGACCAGAGCTGTGGCTGTGCCATCCTGACCAGTGAGGAACAATGCCCAATTCTCCGCTGTCCACTTGAACCTGCCCCTGGAGCGCTTGATGGATGCAGTCTCCATTCAGCCACTCAGAGCACTATATCACTAAATTCCCAGCACATGTGTTTCCTCTTCTTTAGAAAAACTGGACAAACAATAAATTAGACTCACTGATTATGTTTTTGAACCACTGAAATTATGCTTACCCAAATGCAGTTCACAAAAGTAGGACAAAAAATATGCCAATTCTTGAAAGTCAACCCACACACACACACACACACACAGAGACAGAGAGAGAGAGAGAGAGAGAGAGAGAGAGAGAGAGAGAGAGAGAGAGAGGTCTTAGAGATAAATGAATTCTGAAACCCAAACCCAGAGTTCCAACTTTTCAAAAAATCAGGAGGCAAGTGAGAGTGATATGTCTGAAGTCCCTGGAAAGGGATATTTCAGGTACTCAGATCCCTATACTACAGGCTAATATGGAAAATCAGTTGTCCTACAAGTCTAACAATAATAGCTATGAACTCTTCTAAGGTCTGGAGTAATAAACTGTTTATACTGTATTTCGAAGGCAGATTTACAATCCTAGGTGAATTATAGAAATTTAAACAAAAACCTTCTAGAAAAGTAAACAATAGTGATTATGGCATACAGGACATTTTGTGCTTTGGGAAAGATAAGAAATGATGAATTTATATAAAAGGTTATTGTACTATCTCATTCAATTATTGAAATCTAAATTAAATCCTCAAGTTTTAAATGGCAGAGAACACAAATGGTCTGTTCCAAAAGCACATTGATTAAGTGAAAATAAAATAAATTTCAGTTACTCTTTGATTATAGGCATTAGCAATGACTGAAAAAGATTGGTAGTTGTAAGTAGACTCCATTGAATAATCTATGCACTATTTTTGAGATATTTGATTACAAAATAAGGTCTTATCTCTCTGTTCTGATTTGTAAAAAGGTTTTCAATTAGTTTTCTAATGTCAAAAATCTTATAAATAGTGCTTAATTTCTATTCATCTTGGCTACGTACTACTATGGCAAAAATATTTTCCATTATAAAATAGATTATTTCCAGAATGAGCAAAATAGTTTATATAGTTTCTTTGTATAATCTAATCCAATTGGAGAGGTCTCTGATTTTCCCCCCAAACTTATCTTTTAGTGTCTATAATTTCAATCATATTCATGCAGGTGTTTATGAGGATAAAACTGACCACTCATTAGTTTGACCCTTTTACTTGTCATACCAGAAGGTTCTAGTAAAAGCCTCTATGTCCATTCAATGGTATGGGAAGCTTTGGACATATATATAAAAGTAGACTACTTCTAGATTCCTTTTTCTATTAAAAATCTTATCTCATTATTTTATCTCAAGACTTAAAAGTTATTTATGGCTTGAGTATTCTTAATGAATGTCTTGGTAGTGTTCTTAGGTTTGGTTAGATTTTGTTAAGGAGTTCATGTGTTGAAAGTCCCAGGAGATTCTCTGTTTAATCTCACATTTTAACAAATATATCAGCTCACACTGGTGATAACAAGAACAGACAAGGTCCTTCCTTTTATGGAGTTTGCAGTTTATGAGGCAGGGCAGATATTAAACTAAACATTTATACAATTAGTGACAATAAAGAAATAATTAAAATTGTGAAAAGAAGTGAAGGCTGCTCAGAGAAATAACATAACAAAAGTTGAGCTCATGGAGATGCATACAGGCCAGGGATGGGGTCAGGAGAGGTAGTCAGGGAAACTTCTGGGAAGAAGTGATGCACTGAGACTGGACGAATAGGTGGAAAGTAGGTGATATTGGGGAACGAAGTTGTGGGGGAGATGGGGGAGCAGGCAGAACAAGTGTTCAGGACAGGAATTCAGCATGTAAGGAACTTATGACTAAAAGTAAAAGATGAAAAGATCTGGCGGAGCATGGAGAATGTTGAAGAATAGTCACAATGAGTCTAGAAAGATACTTCTGAGGCTTTCAAACTTCAGTGATGATTTTAGGGGTTTGTTGATAAAACATGAGAAACTCATTGATTGTAAAGATCTATGAAGTATTAGAACAGGTAGGTAAAAACGTCAAGCTGAATGTTTTATAAATTCTGAAATGCTGAAATGTTTTCATGATAACATCAGCCTTGCTTTCCTAGAATCCACTATTAAAAGTAGTCTTTAAGCTCCTTTAATGTGTTTGATAACAACACATAATTAAGAAAATTAATTTCATGGTTTTCTTTATTTTTATTGAGATATAATTGACGTATAACATTGTATTAGTTTCAGGTGTTGGTTTTCTTAATGAGGGTGTTAATTTGGAACTCTTTCAAAATTATGATGTTAGCCAATAAGTTGTTTTAATAGAATTCTCAATTCTTTCTCTACAAATTTAATTCCAGACTTCCTCTCTTAAAAAATGCATTTAAATATCAAGGAAAGGGAACATATGTTAATGCTGCTAAGTAGCATTGTTCTGTATTGCTGATGTGATTAATATTAACCCTAAGGTTGAAGGGAGCTAAAGGTGAAGAGGTCAAAACCAAGATTTCTCAGTGTGATGTGGGGCTTTACCTCTTTTCTTAAAATAGATGCAGAGTCTCCAAGTAAGAATTGGGTGAGAAGCACATTTACCAAAGTGAAAAATTAACTACTCAATATGATACCTGCTCTAAAGTAAAGAGAAACCATTTGTTTTTATTAGTTAAAAACAAGGGTGGTGTTCTTACCAATCAATAGTCAGAATGAAGGTCAGAGATTTACAGCCTTCAAGCATCTTTAAACACACCGAGGCAAATATAAGCTACGTGGGCAGTTTGTTTATCTAGATTTGTCATTTAACTTTGTGTGCTTTAGCTCATTAATGCTTTACACATGACCTCTATGGAAAATAAAACTGTTTCCATATATTTTCTATTACAAAGTGGCAAGGTTTTTTGAATTTGGGGGTAATATTTTTGTCCTGTTTGCCTTCCTCTCTCCCCACACATACACTGGTTTTAACTCATTACTCATGGTCTAGATACTGCTACAGTTTATAATATTCATTTTACTTCTCCACTCCCCAAATAAACTTCACCTAGAAAATGTGCCTGAAGATGGCATCAGATGTGTTTTCACAGGAAGCTGAGTATTCAGTTGCCTAGGAGGTTAGAGGCACTTGGACATCCAAGTAGCAGAGAAAGCCCTTGAAGAGTACATTGATCCTTCAATGATAGATAACCCCCAGACATATCAGAGGTCCTTTCATGTCCTGATGGTCCCCGGGGAGTGTCAGGGAAAAGTGGACAAGAACTGACTAGTGAACCCTGGAAACCAAAAAGAGTAGCTTGTCTGACACATGCTTCAGTGTTCAGTGGCCTGCCCTAGTGAAACTCCTGTCTCGTTTTTCCTGGGCTCCCTGCATTTAAGAACTTGAGACCATCAAAGATTCAGACAGGGTGCAGCAGGGACTAAGAAGCAGCAGGATGACATGAGCTAGTCTTGAGTTCTCCTAGGAAAGGCATTGCCCTAAGACTTGCCTTTATATAACAGCATTGAAGTGGTCATTCAAATTTTTGTTAAACTATGAAGACAGGTTTAACATAAAATATGATTTCAAAGTAGAGGCAAAATACGTGGCAATTTAAAATGCTTACTACAGAATCAGACAAATCTGTTTGGAACTACATTTACTGTGTGACAAGTTAAATCATGTCTCTGAGACTCATTTTTTTCTTACCTGTAAAATGGGCTTAATGATAGTTATTTACCACAAAAGGTTTTTGTGAGGATTAAGTGAACTCATGCTCATAAAATGTTTAAGATTATGGTTTCTGACACGTGGCACAGGCTCAGTAAATGGTAACTGATATTAATTTTCATTATTATGCAAATCCCATGAAATCAGTAGTATTATTGTTCTTGTGTGCCTTTGTGTGTAATGTAGACTGCTCTATTGCTAAAGTTGTCTAGCAAGATAACCTAGGCTGGTGTAATTAAATAAGAATTTATTATGTAAAAGTAAAGGAAAGAAGCGAAATGTAGTAAATCATTAACTACCCCAATATAGTTTCACAGGAGTGACACACACTCACAGGATACAATATGTTCTGTTATTAGACATAAAAACATGATTACAAGCAATATTTAAAAAATAATTTGTGTTTATATACATTTTCATGATTTCATATAATGATGCAAATTATTCCTCTATTAATAAAAAAATTCTGGGAGGCAACTGTCAGTGCTTATTTCAGTCTGATTGTCTTTGTTTTCACAGACCTGTCATAAGTAGTCATAAAAATATGAGATTGTCTATGAAAAATTCTATTAGGAAGAAAACATTTTTAATTAAAAATTTTTTTCTCCTTAAAAGTCAGGGAAATTCATATTTAAAAATACAAAAGTTTCCATTTGTCATCGGGAATTATTATAATATGTTGGATGTTTCTAAAGCCTTTATAACTGCAAGGTTAAAGACAAGGTGCTTTCTGTTCTCTTTATTATTTAAGGAAAACCTTTACCCCAGCCAAAAGCACTCTCAAGCTACTAAGCTGAACACCCAGCTGCTGATTATTGAACATCTCCTCCAAGGGGCACTGCAGGCACCGAAGGTCAGCATCACACACCTGGAGCCATTCGCTTTATTCTCAGGTGGGGCTCTTGCTGTTTTCCCTCTTGTCATTATGGTCCTATGGAAGCCAAACCCCTGGAAGTCGTCCTAAGCTCCCTCACTGCCCCCTCTCCCGGCCACTCTGTCCCTTGTGACTATCTTTCTGAGCTCCAGTCTCCTCCTCCTCCTCTTCATGTACAAAGCCCCAGTGTACTCTCTTCTCTTGCCAGGATTATGGTATTAGCCACACTCAGTCAGCTTCTCCATCACTTCCAGAGGGATCTTCTTTAAACACAAACTACATCTCTGCTCAAGATTTTTTTCTGGCTCCTCTGTGATCTCAGAACAAGGCCCAAACTCATCGGCACGGGCCTAAGGCTTTTTTATTTCTCTTGCTTGGATCGAATGTTAATCAGTATAATGTGTTTGCTCTTTGGAAATTTGTCTGCACATGGAAGGTCTATAGGATTTTTAAGTGTCGAAAGTAATCAGTGTGTAGGTACTGGGATTTCCTTTATGTGTTACGGTCAGAGTAGAAACTGTAGGAATATGAATAATTGGTCATAGAGATGAAATGCTTATAAAAATCAATGGCTGTAATGGCTCTAAAATATTTCAGGACATTAGCATGTGATGCAAACAACATTAAAGGAAACACTTTTTAATTGGAAATTTTGGCTCAATTCTCAGCCTTTCTAAAAGTGTGACAAATTGATATTGAAAGACAGAGGAAATAGATCTTGACAGAACTCAATGACATATAGGCAGATAGAGGCTTAACTGAGGATAAGGTTGAGATTTCTAAGAAGTTAATACACAGGAATTCAATACATGCAGTAAATGCTCTTATTCTTCATTCTGTCTCTCCTGTGTTTGGCCGATTCTTACTCAGCCTTCCAGTATAGATGTTGCATTCCCTAAGAAGTCTCTCCTGAAGCCCCAAAGTCTAGCTTAGTGCCCATCCTAGACTTTCTTTCAGTCCTATACATACTTCCCCAGCATGACACTCATCACGTTATTTTTCTGCCTCCTGAACTAAACTGTAAGCTCTAGGATGGTTGAGGCAATTGTTAGGTTGATGTATTCAGTAAACACATGTTTACTAAAATTGCATGTAAAGAGCAATTTTAAACTCAGAATGAATAATCACCTTTGGGTTCATTGCTCAAGATGTTATATACCAAACAACATAATGAGGACAGAGCCAGGCTGGATCAACAATCGCTGTCACCTAACAGGGGCCCAGAATGGCACAAAGTACAAAAATGAGTCTGGGCTTGCCCTGAGATGGTCACAGATCTGAAGCATTCCTTGGAGAAGAAGGTTGGTTGTGCGACTCTTTTGTCTTTAAATTTTATTTCTCTTTGAATCATAGACAGAGTTGAAGCAAAAGGGGTCTCTAAGAACCAAGATCTAGTTATTTATTTTAGTAGACCAGGTCCTCATCAAATATTGACTAATTCGCTGATTGGTTGATTGGAGAATGCTAGAAGATGCCTTTGTAACTCATGAAGTATATATTCTAAATAAATGCTTGTACTTTTGCTCAGGAAGGCAGACATTAGGATGTTCATTATAGCATTATTTGCAATAGAAGAAAATTAGAATCAACTTAAATTACCATAAATAGATAGATGGATAAAAAAAAGAATTATTCCAATGAAATATTTCAGGCAAAATTAATGAATTAAATCTACATGTATTAATAGGAATAAATCTTGAAAAGATCATGTTGAGTAAAAAAAGCAAGTTCAAAGAATAAGTCACTCCAATAAACTTTAATTAAAAAAAAGAAAACAGAAAAAAAGAATAAGTCTAATATTTAAGAAAATTAAAAAAAAATAAAACAAAACTATTAAGTGTTTATGGATATACACATGTGGTAAAAGTATAAATACATGGTTGGAAGTTGTATATATTATCTTCAGGATAATGATTACATTTGGGGAGGGAGGTGGAAAAATGAAACTGGAAAAAGGTTCATTTTTTTTTTTTTTTAGCTGAGCCATCCTGCCACCTGTTGGCAGCTCAGCTCGGGCCGGTAATCGAACCAGCGACCTGTTGCTCAGAGCTCGCACTCTTTTTTTTTTTTTTTAAGATTTTTATTGGGGAGTTGGGGGAAGGGGAACAGACAAGTTGCTGCCGTTTTGTTCTTCAGTCTAGTTGTGGAGGAGTTGCTTCACTGACCCAAGTTGGCACTTCTAATTGCGCTCTTCCAGGGCGAGGCAGATCAGTCGCCGACTTCTGGACGGCCACTCACGGTGGCTGCTGACCGCTCACGCTGGCTGCTGGCTGCTGGTTGCTGGCTACATACGGTAGCCCATGGCAACCCACTGCAGCTGGGGCTGCAGCCTACACCATTACAGACTCACGGCAGCCCAGCTCCAGGTTGAGCTGTTGTTCAGCATCTTAGCTGTAGAGGGCAGTGTCACTGGCCCGCATATGTGGGATCTGAACTGGGGCCCTCTGGCATCTCAAGCCAGCTCTTAACCAATGCGCCACTCCGCGGACCCCCGAGCTCACACTCTTGAGTGAGCGCTTAACCAACTGAGCCACTCTGCCAGCTTCATTTACATTTTAAACATTTTAAATGTTTCTTTAAAAAAAATGAGAAACAAATATGGCAAAATGTTATATTTTAAAGTGTGGTAATGGATACATTGATGTATATTATATTATTCTTTGTATTTTTAGTAAATTTAGTAAATATTCCATAATTATTTCTAAATAATAATAGAGAAAAATAAGCAATTAAAGAGAACAGCCTATTTAGTTTAAAAAATGAAAACTTTACTCATAGGCATTGGTTCAGCAATGCAGCAGTGAGTGGACTAAAATATGTTGAGAGTTAAAAGTTTATTTAGGTCTCATCAGCAAATGTTCATATTTCTGGGAGGTCAATGAGGCAGTAATAAATTGTTTTTTTTTAAATTAGATGGAGAAGAATTTCTTTTAAAATACATATATGCTTTTTCCTAATTACAAAAGCAAAAGGTATTTGAAAATGCCAAATAAGAGGAGTAACCCATATACTCGTATACTCCTGCCAATTATAAATAAAATTTATAAATATAATTTTTATACACACCCACATGCCTACGTGCACGATTTAAAGACACGTCTTTGTGCATACTGGTTTACCTAGTATTATACAATGGACGATTTTTTTTTCTGTTATTTACTTTGGCAAAAGATTTTTAGTAGATGTGTGGAATTTCTTCATATGGATACGCTATAACTTACTTAAACAATTGGATATTTAAGTGGCTTCTAGATAAAAAAAAAACAAAGAAAAAAACAAATAAAAAATGGTTTCCTGGTTCACTAAAAATAGTATGACCTAGCATATTTTCTAAGCCCAGCATTGTTTTCAGTGAACCCCAATATGTAAACACACACACTTGATGTTTTTTTTAACATAAGGAATTATTTCAGATGATTGACTAAATTTCCCAGGTATTTTCTTATGTCCAGGAGACAAAACTATTATAATATCCTGGTCAACTATGAGCATGTCTGAGCATTGGCATGCCTAAGCTATGACTATATCCCCACAATGATTTTTACTTGCCTAATTTGGAGGTGGGGGAAAGGGATGTCACACTAAAAATGCTCAAAATAAAATTCTTAGGGGGTGACTAAATTGTTTAAATATTCTTAAATGGGATTACTTGCAAAATATTAATACAAGTGATCACTGGATATGTTCTTTTAATCCTCACAACAACCTTATGTAATACACTGCATTAACATTCATTCTGAATGTTAGGAGAAACCACTTTATGATTCCTTTAGGATAGTCTATCACAAAATAGCCTTCTTGGCCTAAATGCCAAAAATGACCTTCTGAAATACACACATCCATGTTCATATATCCATGAGAGTATGACAATAGACTAGGCAAGAGATGGTGAATGCAATGTACAAAGGAGAACAAAACAAGTAAGGGTAAACGCTATTAAGCCGCCATGCTTAATGAAATTCAGGCAGTATGGAGGTCATGATTTGATCCACTATCAATGTCAGTGTCATAGTTCATTCTTTCATATTCAGTTAATATTGATGAGGTTATGAACACATGGCTTCCTCCCTTGAAATTATTTCTCCATGCAAACACACCTCTCAATAGCCTAGCAACTCATCTGCCTCTGCTTTCAAGGCTAGATGCATCACACATTCCCTTAGATAAAAGGGATGATTTAGATTCATCTTCCAAGTATCCCTGTGAAGGAATAAAATCTAAATTTCCACCCAAGGTCAGTGCAAACAACAATGTCCAACAATCAAAGTCTTTTCTAAGTTATATTGAGACCAACTCCTGCTTGACTGAGGCAGGTCTGTGTTTGTGTTTCTGTGTGAACTATAAGTTACTCATGGGTGGAAGCCCCATGTGTCATATAAAAGCTGGACCTGGAATTCCTTGGGTTACTACAATCTATATAAACAGTAAGGAAGATACTGCAATGTTCCAAGTAAAAGATGGTTAAGGCCTCAACTTGCAATGAATTCCATAGATGGAAGGAGAACTGACTCTGGGTGGTGAACACACAATATGATATATAGATGATGTATTACAGAATTGTAGACTTGAAACCTGTGTAACTTTACTAACAATTGTCACCCCAGTAAACTTTAATTAAAAAAAAGAAAAAAATGAGAAAAAAATAAGACTTGATTAATTGATGTAGGGATGGAGGTGGTGGTAGGAGCAATGGGAGAGAAAAGGGCTGATCTGGGAGACTTGGTGTGTGATGATGCCAATAACTGATTAAGAAATATAGGAGAAATGGGCCAGCCAAGAGGCGCATTGGTTAAGAGCTGGCTTGGGATGCCAGAGGGCCCCGGTTCAGATCCCACATATGAGGGCCAGTGACACTGCCCTCTGCAGCTAAGATGCTGAACAACAGCTCCACCTGGAGCTGGGCTGCCATGAGTCACCGGCGACGGTGTAGGCTGCAGCCCCTGCTACAGTGGGGTGCCATGGGCTACTGTGTGTAGCCAGCATCCAGTGTGAGTGGCTAGCAGCCGCCGTGAGTGACCATTCAGAAGCCGGCAACTCATCTGCCTCGCCCGGGAAGAGCGCAATGATGGTGCCAACTTGGGCCAGTGAAGCAATGTCTTCCACAACTAGACTGAAGAACAAAAGGAAAGCAACTTGTCTGTTCCCCTTCCCCCAATTCCCCAGCGCTGTTTCCATCCCCCAATTCCCCAATTAAAAAAAAAATCTTTAAAAAAAAAGAAATATAGGAGAAAGTGTAGTGCTTCTGTCAGGAATATATGAGTGAAGAGTGACAAGAAACAATCATTTTAGGCAAATTAATTTTGAGGTATTTTTGAGGTATGCCTGGATTGGCTTATTTCTGGTCTATGACTCAGGGGAACCACAAAGGCTGGAAACATGAACTTGATGGTCATTAGATAAGGTGTTAGTTAAAACTATACGTGTCAAATTTATTGTCCAGGGAGAGTTCATAGACTAGGCAGAACAGAGGGCCGAAAGAAAATCCCCCCAGAATCTTGTGTTTAAAGAGAAGACACAGAGAAGGCATCCATGAAAGAGACTGATGGCCAGAGCTAGGAGCAAAAAATGGAGAAACTTGTGACTTGACATAAATGAAGTGGAGATGTTCAAGAATATGCGATGGTCGATTGTGGCAAACAGTGTAGTTTCCTCCTAAGAAAAGGCTTAGAAAATATCTATTGGGTGCGGCAATATGGAGATTGGAGGGCTTTGCAAGGGTAGTTTGAGTGGAGTGTTCTGAGCAAAAGCCAGTTTGTACGGGTTTGGACTGAGCTGTAAATGGCAAGTGAGAAAAGGAAGACAATGAGTATAGAAGCCTTTAAAAACCTTTCCTGGACTCCCTGCTTTGGAGAACATGGGGCTACAGGGTTTAAATAAGGCTGTTTGTTTTTCTTCTTCTTTTTGACTGAGAAACATTTAAGTGTGCTTATGGACTACAGAGAAACAATTAGCAGAGAGGAAGGCATTAAAAGTACAGGAGAGAGGGAGGTAACAGATGGGAATGACAGACCGAAAGAGGTCTTTATCCAGGCGAGGTTGCACCAGTGGGATGCACTGATTGCTACTGCTTTTCTTTTCACTACCTTACCATGACTTTCTCTATTCAGATGCTATTCATTATCTACTCCCATACTCTGGCAGGATATACAACATGACCCATCCATTTATGAGCCTGTTCTTCCAAGTTCTCCTGCAAAATCCTGGAAGAAGGAAAATTGAACAGACCTGGTGACTAGTGAGTGAAAGCAGAATCTAACCAGAAAGCTTTCTCCATTTGGTTGTATACTTCTTTCTTAATTGCTTAATCACCAATAAAATGACCTCATGATTTGTTTTTCCCCATCCAAAAGACAAGCTCGGTTATCAAACAACACAGCCATGAAATCTTTATGATAAGGTAGAGGTTTCTGCAAAATCCAAGTAATGGGCACATCTCAGGTGATTCCTTGACTGCCTGAGTTGAATGAGGGTGGGTTTTAAACCACTGCATTACACATACACACACATATAAAGACTATACAGAGATATATCATTCTTTTGGCCCTTAGGTGAAGCAGGATGTTCTGATACCACAATAACAAGCCATAGACACATTTTGACCAGTCTAAGGGCGGATGTCAAACTTCCAGCTTTTAACTACCTAGTGAAATGCACAGTAGACACCCCTTCTCCATTCCTGACTCCCAGCCTATCCCTCAGACTCACTCCTCCACCCCCATGTGTGACCTGGAGGACAGAGTAAGGGTTGGAAATGTGGTGAAGGTATCCTGCTATGCTTATTATGTGGTAGTTCTTATAAGCTGAAAATTGAAGGCTTTATCTTTTTAATTTCATGAATGTACCTAAAATTTAAAACAGTCATAAAGTAAAAACAGCCGTTATAATGACATACGACTTCCTTAGATGCCTTTGTTCTATCTTCTCCTAATTCCTAATAATCTCATGTTCTATAAATGACAATATCCTGCTTCTCTTTTCCCATATTTCCCTTCTGAAGTTCATGGCTGACATGCCAGTTCTTTACCCACTGCCCTCACCCCAAAGCCAACTACCACTCCCTTCCAACAGCAGTTCCAGAAGCCCTTTCTGAAGTAACAGCCAATGTATCAACCAACAAGTATTATTAAGCATCAGGCAATATTATCCTGATGGGTGGGAATATAGGGTTTCCAGGGCCAACAGCCATTGGCAGGTATATAGACCTCATTTCATTTTCTGGTGCATGTCTGTACAGGGAGCACTAGTAATAATTAAAATCTGAGTCCTAAACCCCAGAGATAGCACAAAGGGTCAGTTGTAGGCAAGAAAGGTACCTATAGCATCAGAATAGTCTGGAAGCCCAATGGTGTTTAATAAGTTGTTCCATTAGAAACTTGGGAAATCTGATGTAGTAACATAATTTATTTGAATGACTGGTAACTGAAAAATAGTCAGGATTCATAGAAACTCCAAGATACCCTATACAATTTCCTCAAGTGCTGGAAGAAGCTATTAGTGTTACAAATACATAGGAAGCCCTGGAATGAATCCCCCCTTGTTGTTCCTCACAAATGAAGATCATTTGTTTTAGAAACTATGAGTAGCGAACATATTGCAGAGGACATTATTTTGGCATTTCTTGGTATAATCTTGAGAATTCTGTCCTCTGCTTAAAAACTAAAAAAGAAAAAAGATAAATGCAAAGACAAAAATGATGATGCAGGAGAAGTAAAATTAGCTAAGCAAGCAAACAACAAAAGCAACCAATCTAGGGCTCTTGTGATTCACAGAAATGAGTCAAGGGCACCTTTTCATTCATAGAGTGCCAGTCCCTACCTATGCATATTCAAACCAACTTTAAATATTCAGCTCTTGTTGTATTCAGCCCCTTTATTTCTGTAGCCTCTTCCTTCTTCATGGTAGCACAGATGGACTCACAATTGGAGAGCACGTAAAAAGATTATACTTCGCAGGCAAGCTAGGAAAGCTGACCTCCCTCCCTCTAGGCTTGGTTGATTATTACCCTTGATCAAATAAAGGGCCACATGTTCCAGTTGCCCTTGTGCCCTCGTTACCACAGTGAGAGAAAGAAAGGTGAGGAAGAGAGAAATAGAAAGAAGGCTTAAGACAAGATAGCTATTCTTATATAATTTTGCATATCATCTGACTACAAGCATGCTCCATGCATTCAAATACTTCATTTTTAAAAAAACGAATATCTAACTGGGAAGAAAAGGGCTCACAATTAATCATGTACTCTTGCTGTAATGGAAACAATAATTTCTTGCAACAAATTCAAACTTTTAAAATCAGAAATGTCATGTGATACATACATAGGAAAAAATATGACTGCCTGGTTAGAAGTGAAGAAAAAAAGGGCAAGAGGCAAAAAGAAGAGATATGAAAACGGAATCAGGGAACATTACTTTTCATGACTTTATATTGCATCCCTGTAGGATACGGATATGCAAGGATCCATGCAACCACCGCTGCAGTCCACCCATTTGTACAATGATGAGAGAATTCATGGTTTTCTCCATCTTCTTTGAGCCTTTGGAAATGCTACCACTTGAGAAGGATTAGATACTCACTGAACAAGATCTTTAAGTTTTCCACTCCAGCTTATAACATTTGGTATATATTTGGATTTATGTTAGATATTTCTGAAAGCAAACACAACAAAATGAATTTTTCTTCCCAAATGAGTTTTAAAACCTAGTGTTCTTCTGAAACACATGGGAACATAGAAATGTCTCTATGTGTTGGAGGGTGGAGAAGCAGATTATAAATTATTATACATGACATAATACTTTTGTTGACAACATATATTTTTATGGGATACATATAAATAAAAAATGTTGGGGAGGAAATTAGTCCTTGAATTCTTGATAGTGATTTTCCAGGGTGGGGAAAATTACAGAGGACTTTCTGTTTAATGATTTCCTATAATAATTATATTTTGTTACTATGGTAGTTAGAAACAATTAAAACATCTTGTATTATAATATACACATTATTAAGATTTAGGAGTTGGTGATCAATGTGTTGAATATTGTCTAGAGACCAAGGGCGAATGTGTGTTTTTTGAGAATTCTGCTACTGAGAAGACCCTGTTTAAACTTGATGAATCAGAAAAATCCCGAATACTTGCCTTGTTTTTAAGGAACCTCTTTACATTATCCCATTTTATTAGTACAAAATTAAGGAGAAATGACAGGCATTCAATTGGGTGATCATATTGTTGTAATTGCCCAAGGCAAGATTTAAATCAAAATCCAGTAGACCCTTTGTACCTTGGCAACTAAAGCCAAAATTAGAATGATAACTTTTTAATTTAGACAAGAAAAAATGTTTTCAAAAATATGTGGGGGTAAATAAACAAACTTAAAATGTGAAAAGCTCTCAAACTGAATGACAAGAGGAGTAACGGGAATGATGTAAGGGGGTGAAAAGCTTCAAGTGAGCCCTACAGTAACATCACCCTGAACACGAGATTTCACATCTTAAAGATAAGTATGTCTTCTTTCAATTTTTAAAGAGAATTGAAGCTGAGAAAGGGTTTCAGTTTTATTCATTAACTTGAAAAGATTAAAGACTAAGATTTTCACGTCTAGCGCGAAAGAAATGTGATTGGAACACAATGCCATTTTGTTTGACATTTCTAGGGCTGCTGAGACGGGGTGGGCTTGACCTCTGTGCAATGTACCAAGCTCAACGGTAGGTAAAAAACGGGAAGGTAAAACTCACAGTCCATTCTTTTGACAACAACTAAATCATTTGCCCAATTCTGATAGTATAATTTCAAACTATAAAGAAAAGGGCTTTGCACTTTAATGACAACTTCAAGCCACATATATCTTGTAGTAGAGATTACTTTGAACTAAATTGTTAAAATGCCATTTTGCCTTCCACAGTTATTGGCCAAAGTGAAATGGGGATAAGTAAAGGTCAGTATGGGTTTTGAAGATTTGTATCATGTGCCTATGAGTTAACTGTCAATCACCTGATTCTATTGTTGTTATTCACTTTTCAACAGCTAAAGATGGGTGTGTTCTGGGAAAAGGGGGAGCATATTTGGCTGCCCAAGTTCATCATCAGTCTTTCTAGCTACTCCTTGAAAATGAATCTATTGATTTTATGGCATATACAATTGTTGCTCAGTTGTTCCTGTTCAATTTGGTCTTTTTCAGGGAGATTTTGTAATTCTGACAAATAGATGCTTCCATTCCACGGTCGCTTCATTTCTGGGACTCCTTGGAACAAGCATATCCCGGGCTAAAGAGATAGCTTTCAGTGTATCCATGGCTGGGAGATAGCATTTCTTTAGCATGGTATTGTCTGTAATCTGCTGTCTCCATGAAGAGCATCTGAATCTGGCTTTGTCAAACAGAGTCAGATTGAGATCAAAGCTGAGGCCTTTGTGACTGGTTGACTGGCAAGATGAGCACAGCCACAGAAGAACAATCAGGTGGCTGATGCACAGCTGATGGGTTCTCGTGCTTTCTCTCACGACTGGTTTACCTCATTTTATCTATGCTGATAAGAACAAGAAAAGTATGTGAACTGGACAGAGGCCAAAGATAGCATATTATTAATATAGCTACATAAAATTCTAAAGGAATACTTGTAAGTCCAAGTAGTATCAGGTTAATGTTTTAGCTGTGATTTGTGTTGGTGACACAGTTTCCCCTCCAGGGAGATTGTAAAGCTTTCCATCCTACCTTTCCCCACCTCCTATGCTCAAGGAGAAGGAATCTGTCTATAGCTGAAGGAGGCACCCTTGATCTATTGCTAAGCTATGGTAGGAGGCCAGACATTGGTTCCAAAAAGCACATATTTCACAACCAAGAGGAATTTTCTACCTCGTGTAAACCAATTTAAGTTTTAAGGAAGATAGGCATTTTCCTATAATATTCAGGAATCTAGATGGTATTGCTTTCTGAACTGATTGTGGAATGTGAAATAAGATTTTTTATTATGCAGAATAAAAAAAAATGTTTGTCCAAGCAGTTAGAAATCCCTGTGGTTGTCAAAATATTTCCATTTTTTTTAAAAATTATTTTCCTCGTTTCCCTTTAAAGCTATATACTTTTACAGTTTTTCATAGATATTATACAAATTTTCTACCAGTTAGAACAGTTACATATCCTAATGTGCCCTTGGATTATGAGTTTACATAATACTTTTATAAGTACCAGATTTTTTGAAATTATTATTATAAGTACTTATTATAAACCCATCATAACAAATTAAAAATAAAATTATACATATCATGTTTTTCTAAACATAAATAAAAGAAAATTTTATGAAGGTTTTTCTTGCTTTTTCTTATAATTTTAATCAGAACCACTGTGCAAGCATCCATGGCTTCAGGGATCAATCACATCATTGACAGAACAACCGAATGCACACTCCTTAAGTAATTTTTATGTGCCTAGCACAGTGTACTGCTAAAGATAAATTACTCTTTATCTTCCATTTCAGGGTAAAAAGGATCATTTACCTATTGGTTATCTCGCATAAACATGGTTTTTGCAACAGCTCCTGTTAATATGGTCACAATAACATCATAAAAGAAAAATAATCCTTGAGTTTGACAGAGGACGAGTTAAACTTGTAAGAGAAGCTGGTGCTCTTCACTGTTTCTGAGCATTCATGATGTCAGTGACAACTCGCTTATTTTGAATCCCAGTGTTTGATAGGCAGCCATCACATAATTATGGTGCTCTGGTAATAAAAATAAATCTGAGTGTCTGCTATGTGCCAGGACTATGCGAAGGGGGTTCTGTGCATTATCTTAGTTAATCAGCCCTAGGAGATAGGTACTATTATTAGCTCCATTTCACTATTATTATCTCCATTTTAAACTGTGTACTAGAGATGGTAGGTGGGTTCCTCAAACATACACCTCTAGTAAGCAGCAGGGTTAAAGCCTGCCTTCTGACTTATTACAGCGCTGCCCTGCATTGGCACTGAGCCCTGCCCTTGCCCACCATCTTTTTTTCTTTTCCCCACTACCCCCCTGACCCGTGTTCTAGTCAGCTATTGTTGCCTTGCCTCGAGCTGTTTAGGAGGAATCTCTGAATTGAGCTTCAAGTCTCCAAATTATTTGCTAAATATTTTCAATCAATAATGAATTTAAGGATAGTTGGCAATTATTTTCCTGTTTTGTTTCTCTCCCCAAATGAGCATATAAAGCAGATGTCAAAGAGAACTTTGTAATTGCTTTACAAATGCACTTTAAACCATATATCCAGTTATTTTTATTGATAAACTACACTGAAATTTAAAGGTGAAATGCCTCAAGAATGTGTTCTCAAGTGGATCAATCGATTGAGATAGAGATAATTTTTTTATGCTTCCTATACACTGGGCACTGTACAGGTACTTCACCACATTATCTCATAAAAGCCATACAACAGTCCTGTGACAGAAGTACTTTTATTTTCAATATTTTATAGATGAAGGGACCTTGGTTTAGGGGGTTTAGCGACTTCTCCAAGTTGGTGAGCTTAAAAGTGACAGGGCCAAGACTTGGGCCCTGGTCTGACTCCAAAGTTCGTATTTTTAAATGCTTTTTGTCACATCTCCCAAATGCAAAAGGTGAGATTTATGGTATTTCAGACCTTACATCCAAGGTATGGAGATGGAAAATGAGATTGATTTCATGCCCTTTAAAAAAGGTTTAACAGAGGTGCAAATTAGGCCATTCT
Organism: Hipposideros armiger; assembly: GCF_001890085.2. Taxonomy (NCBI): domain Eukaryota; kingdom Metazoa; phylum Chordata; class Mammalia; order Chiroptera; family Hipposideridae; genus Hipposideros; species Hipposideros armiger. The sequence continues at coordinate 523,649 of NW_017731873.1, forward strand.
TCTGCTTCTTCTTCCCGGAAACATAAAAGCAGGGCCTACAGATTCGTCGGCACTACAGAGCTGATACCTTTCACAAGAGACTTATTTTAAAAATATTTCCCCTTCCCTGAACATGCTGCTTGTGCTCATGGGCCCTCCCTACTCACTGTAATAAGTACCACGCTCCCCATGACAAGTGCGCACCCTACAAGTCCTGACAATGTCATGGCAAGTTAGCAAGAAAGCTTTCTGGTACTATGAAACATATCAGAACCTGTCTTTAATATCAGCCTATTCATCCTCTAATAAATTAATAATAACCCTGCATGCACAAGAGGAAACAATACACCTTTGAAAAAGAGCAGCAGGTAAGAAGGTACTTTCGTCTACATTTATTTTGAATTCTGTGACAGGCTTCCTTTTCCATCACTCAGAGAGAATGTCCTCCTTTTTGCCTACTGATTATGTTAGCAAATCAAGGCCCTAAAATCAGGACTCTGAAAGTAAAAAATAAATAAATAAAAGCCACTGTAGATTTTTTCTTTACCTTGAAAGGAAAAAGAGTTTACCCTCTCACCACAACAGATGGTTTTAAATGCAGTGATTACAAAATTCTGAGGGTAAAATGGTTTAATTACAAAGTCAATACCGCCTCCAACCTGGGCTGAGTCTTTAGCGTAAAAACAACAGACGGAGCAGTGCAAACGCTAGGACAATGTTTAACCAGAACTTTGCATAGCTACTGCAGTAGGGTTTTCCATGGGGCTTCAGTAAATGACACAGCACATGATTCTGGGGTCTATTCATTGAATATTCTCAGAGGACGAAGAGTTATATACCTGTGTATGCATTTCACTATGCAATATTTATACATACACACAAAGAAGACTAATGAGTTCTACTGAAACCCAGTATTATGAGATCGGGTTCAATTTCAGTGAAAAAGAGCAATTAGGGAAAGTTAAGGAGACACAAAGGAGTTTGTCACAGGAATGAGTTTGCAGTTCATTTAAAAAGAACAACATCCTGAAATTATACATTACTAACGCATGTTTCCAAACAAGAAATGGTCAGGTTGGCCTAAAACTCAAAGAAAAAAGCAAGGATATACTAAGAAATTATTCAATTGCTAGATTTGTAAAGTTGTTATTTTTGTTGTTTTTTAATCACATAAGAAGGCAAAATTTAAGTTGGTTTTCTTTGTAAAAATTATCATCTTTTTTCCTAAACAGAATGGATTGGAGGAAAAAAATAATTCATGGATTAAATCTTGATTCTAATTAAAGGTATAATACTGAAAAATAAAATGAAATTGTCTGGTGAAAACTTGCCTATATGCCTAGCAATAATACTCTCATGTAACAAATGACTCAATTAGTGAAATCCTTTTCATTTTATCCATTAAATGGAATAGAACCATCCATGAAAACTGATGTATAAGAAAACTGCATGCATTTTCCTTATACTGGTCTATTCTTGCCTCATATCCTGTAAACATTTAATATAGGCAATTACAAGATAGTTAGGGTCACTGAGCTAAGCAGGTGTGGGAGGATCTGAATAGTTAAGTAAAATAAACATTTTTGATGGTCTTATCTCTGCACCTTCTGATCTTAATAAATGTCACCAGGATAACCTAAAACAACTCTTCTAGCAACTCCCTGTAGGGAATTAAAATCAGAAGCATTTCTAATCTGTTTAGGTTTCTCTGGAAGGAAAAATGCCTCATTCCAGCAGGAAGTGCTTGGGATTACATTCAACAACATTTGGAAAGGTTGGTGTTGAGGTTAAAATGTGGAGTAGAGAAAAAAATAAAGGGAAATAAATACTATGTTCTAAAAATAAACGTGGTAAAAAGGTGTAATTTTTAAAGCATTGTATTTTAAGGCAAAGTAAGTAACCTCTGAATCATAATTACCACACATTAATTTCACTTTTGGAGAAGTATTAAAATTTAATTGCCCAAATTCACAGTAACAAGACTTATATCTAGTTGCTTACCTAATTTCATTCTCTGTCACAAGTTTTCTAAAAAACCCTGAAGCAAAAGGTACACATCTTACTCTTCTAAAAGTCATAATAACATTAAGAAATTCTTTGGTATTCTTTAGTGATAAGTTCTTGAAACCATATATATGAAATTTATTCTTTCATTTTCTCTTTCATTTCCCCTTTGATAGGCAGCCATTCTCATGTATTTAACATGTAGCTTTAAAAAACCCAGTGTACTGCAATATCAGAGAAATATAGACAATTTCACTTATCCTGAGTATACAAGTTGTTGTAATCAGTCCCAAGGTCAAGAAGTAGACATTGCTAGCCCTCCATGAGTTTTTCTTGTACCCTCTTCTAGTCACTATGAGCTCAGGGGAACCGCTATTCTGACTTTTAGCAGAAGAGATTAATTTTGCTGATTTTGTACATTAAATAAACAACCCATATCATTTGCACTGGTATGTGTCTGACTTATTTAGTTCAGTACTGTGTTTTTAAGATTCATCTATGTTTTTGTGTATAACTGAAGATTGTTCATTCTTCTGCTGTATGATATCCCATTTTATGACTTCACCCCTGTTCGTTTTCATTCTGTTGTTGATGGGCATTTGGATAGGTTCCAGTTTGGTTTTTGCTAAGAGGATTGCTAAGAATCTTCTGGTTCATCTTTTGTTGAACACATGTCTATATTTCTATGAGGCCTATGCCTAGGAGTGGAACTGTAAATCACAATATACATGTTTACTTTTAGTCAATATGGTCAAAGATGTATCACAAAGTGAGTGTGCTGAACCCTTTCCTTCTATGTTCTTGCAGAGTGAATTGTTGTTTTGCATGTACACATTTTTATTCATTAAAAATGCTTTTATGTGGGGAAAGGTGTTATCACTTTGTGAGGGGTGTAAATGTCTAACTATTACATGGTTTTGTACACCTGAAACTAATAAAAAAAAGGTAAAAAAATGGTTTTATGTTATACATCTCATTGTATTTCGTACTTTTATCCCACTCAGGATTATGGATTTAAGATTCATGCATGCTGCTATGTGAACATCAAGTCTGTTACTTCTAACTGCATATTACCACATGAATAGTGACATTTTTACAACAGAGGGAAAGTTTCATTCAGATAACAAAATACTATAGGCCCACTTAAAACTAAATTTTTAAAGACTATATAATTCTGAGAGAAATATTCACAAAAATAAATATTTTGGGAAATGAAAGACACAAAACTTTATAAAGTCTGATCCAAATTTTACTTTTAAATGTATATATCTGAAAGGAAATATATATCTGAAAGGAATGTTTATTATGGTAATGGATTTAGGGTGCTTTCTTGTTTCTTTGTATTTTTCTGTATTTTCCAAAGATATTACAACCAGGAAAAGGCAAGTAAAAAAATTATATATGTATAATTTTTCCTTTCTTAAAATGTGTATACACTTTTTGGCACCATATATAAAAACCTATGAGTATTATTTTTATGGGAAGTGTTAGAAAACACTCTCACTTTTTTATATCTTGACCACTTGTTTTCACATCACTGGTTTCATTATCATTATTTGTAGTTTGTGCTAAGTCATTGTCATTTTCTTGAATACTACCTTGTTTAAATATCTTTGTCTTTCTTCTATTTAGTTTCTCCTATTCTGCATCTTCCTTCATTAGAAATGCCAACCAGAAGTCAGCACACCCCCCTCTTCTCAAAGCTAACACTTGATATTTTTCATATTGTAGAGTGTTATAGACAATCTACATCCTGTAGTTTTAAGATGTCTTTTCTCTTTTCATGTTCATTTCTTAATTAAGTCAATCATTATTATCTAATGCACAATGAGAATATTTTAAATTATAGTTATTAATGTTACTGAACAGAAATAAGATCCCACATAAGACAGAGCCCTTCTCCAATTTTAATCCACATTAGAGCAACAATTCATGTTATTCAATTTTGCTTCTACTTTAACCTGTCCTTTGTTCTTAGATACAAACCAAGGTGTTGGTGGACGTTCCCTCAGGCAGGAACAAAACCCAGTGCTTAGGGTTAGAGAATTTATCACAGTTTAGAAAGGGCAATCGTGATTATCCAATTCCACTGATAAACACATAGGTTGAATGACCCTCCCAACCTTTCATAACTGGGGGCCTTGCCAGGAGTAAACTGGAGACAACATCTTGACTTCTTTCCAAAACTCTTTCAACCATCATATCGTGCTTACATTCCAGTCTAATTTTAGAAATGAATTTGTTCTTTCTATTGTTGTTGTTGGTGTCTAACTTACGTGTCACAGAAAATTCACAGCCAGCAATTTTGTTTTAAGATGCCTTTTCTCGTCTTATATTCAGTTACCAATTAGCCAAATTATTACTATATCTAACCCACACTGAGAATACTTTATAGAACAGATTAAAATTTGTCAAATGAGAATGGACAAGTAGAACTTCATCATTGCTTCATCATAAGCCTGAGGCACTTTTCTCTTCGTGGGATCCTTCCTCCATACAAAAATATTAAAAATTTAAAAGCTTGATAATCTGGTTGATAGGATGGGGAAAAGAGATAAAGGAGATGAAATGGGAAAACCAGGACAAGGGATCTGACAGGCATGATATTTCCATGTACCTCGCAAGGCAGAAGGCTCCTCGCACGGGGTGACCCACATTTATGCACCCTCTGCCTTGCCACATCCCCTTGGAATTGCTCTTGGGAGCACCTAGAAGGCCACAACCACCACGCTTCCAAACTACGCTGCTTGCTTCTCTTTCCTCACAGAGCTGTTTCTGCCCTGTTCCCCCAGGCCCCTGTTCTCTGTATCTAGCAGCCTGGAGGCCAGATAATCACATACAAACCTTTCAACTGAAGGTGCTGTGCCAGGTGAGAGTCACCTCTCCATTGTTTTTTGCCACTCTAATAAAAGGCATGCCTGGGTGGTGACTTGTGACACCGTAGAATTATCTAATTCACCCTGGTTGTCCGACTTGCTACACCAGCTAGAACTGAAAACTGAACAAAAAGTGGGGGTTCTCCCTGGTGACCAGCACCCTTCCCACACATGGTGAGGCAGTTGGTTAGCCTCACCTACACTCAAGGCTAAAACATCACTGTATAGCATTTCTATATTTTTGATCCACTGAAAAATAACTTTAAAGCAGTGCAACCCAAGGATAAACAAAGGAGAAAACCTACACACTTTTAAGGCTTCTCTTTGTTAACAACTTTAACTAATGATGGTAACAAAATTATTGGAGCCTGCAATAAGCCATCCAGTGGTCGAATAGGTCATCTTATAACCAGTATTAAGATTTAAATATCCTTTAAAATTAAACACTTTGGGGTTATTAATGTTTCCTTTCCTCTCAAAATTTTTGTGTTGAGAGGAGGTATGGGAGGAAATGTATTAGCAACAGTAGGATGTGGAGAATAACTCTAAGTACATTAAACATCTGTTGATGGAGCTATTAGCACAGTTTGTAGATACCACCACCTGGCCCTTATTCCATTTTGCTCGAACTTTAGTACCTGAAAATATACTGCGGCAATCGTGTTTCACTTCTATTAAATCTTTTACTACTGCATTAGGTGGAACGTAAGCGTCAATCAGTTCTCATTAAGAGAAAAAAGACCTACTTATGGCAAAAATCAAATGCCAATAAGAAAATGCCAAGGGTTAAACATCACTTAGCATCTCAAACTGGCTGTGTTACTGTCTGTGTGAGAGGAAGTCCTTAAAACAGCAAATGGAGGTGAAGGCAGCTAGAGTTTGTATAATCATGTTACTCAGGTGAGAGAATTTTAGCTTCTTCCTCTATCACTTCTATAGGCTATTTTCAAGTACATCATCAGATTCATCATGGACAGGGAGCTAAATAAAATAGGATGTCAAAAAAATTTTTTTAATTTCCGTTTTCCCTGAACGTTAAACTGAAACTGATTGTTCTTTTCTGGAAAAAGCATGTGAATAAGTGTTTGTTCCGAAGGCTCATCAGATTTACAGAGTCCAAACACAGGCATAAAAAGTTCTCTACTGGAAGGATGACTGACTTTCCTGATTTAAGACCACTCACCCGAGGTCTTCTACAAAACATAGTCTACAAGCTACAAAAGCATTCTTTCTCACTTTGTGCCTGAACCTGGCTTCCTTGTTTGTTGGCATCTTGGTTCTTCCTATATTACCATTTTCTTATGTATACAAAGGAACTCTACTAAAGAGATTCACCATGTTTGCAGAGGTGATTGAAAGGACCTAAGGGACTGGAAATTCATTTTTCAGCTACTCTATGAAGTGTCCCTGCTTTCAGCTTGGGCATTTGGGATAACAAGCTTCAGTCTCTTAATGTTTATAGAATTAATAGACTCAGTGATGTACTTGAGTTTTAAAAGTGACTACTGTGAGGATGTCTTTGGTATTCTTTGACAATTCAATCTAGTTATTGCATTCATTTTCATACTGTTTTTCTTAGATAATTTGTACTTCAGTTTCTTTCTCTGTAAGATGAGGAAAATAACGTCTCGGTTATATATTTCATGGATGATAAGTAAAAAATTAAAAATAAATGTATCCTGAAGCATGATACTGCTATTGATAGCATTAACTCAACAACAATGACAAGGAGACCTCCCCCTTCTCTCCGCTGGCTGAGTTATTACTGATTCTTCAAAACTCAACTGAAATATAATACTTTTATCTTGCTAGAGTCTTCCCTGTTCTCCCAGGACTGCTTACTTACCATGTTTTGTATTACACTGTTAGCTTTTGTTAAGTCTGTATTTTATTTAAATTGTAATTTCTTTGAGGGAAGGAGTCTTGTTTTGGTTACCTTTTCATCCTCCATAGTACCTAGCACAATGTCTCAAAAAACTAAAGTTTCTTGAATTGAATTGAATTGAATTGAATTAACTAAATAAGGCTGATGAAGAGGCTTGACTCTTCATTATATTAAGAGCAAAATATATCTCTTGCCAAATTCTGTGACCTATTCTTTTTATCTTCATATGTAGGACCTCTTGGCAGCATATGACACAGCTGATCACTTTCCCTTGTGAAGCAATTTTTTCCTGTAGGTTTTTGAGACATAACATTCATTCTTTTTTCCACTAATTTTTCCATTTTATTTTCTAACTCCCCTTCCTCTGTTCACTTCTAAATGCTAGACCAGGGGTCAGCAAACTGCAGCTCGCGAGCCACGTGTGGCTCTTTGGGTACGTTCTGTCTCAAACGTTTGCCAATCCCTGGAAGAGCCAATCCTGTCCTCCACAACAATTTAAAAATTATTCGAGAACCATAAATGTATTTTTACATAATCACCATTATGTGAATAATA
>NW_017731873.1:533952-535416 GCF_001890085.2 Hipposideros armiger
GATGGGGAATTTGAGAGGTTTGAACTTGGGTCTGAAGGTAGGGTCCCAGTACAGTCACAGAAGGAAACTTACAGATCTTTGATTTGTCCGGGTGAGGTCCAATGACCAATTTTTACCAGATGTGTGTGTGTGTGTGTGTGTGTGTGTGTTTATTTAAAAACATCTAGATCTGTAGAATTTGCAATATTTCCCAATCCTTGGGATGATTTTTATGCATGCTGAAGTAGAACCGCTGGCCTTGGCCTTTCCTAGTACTGCTCATTGACAGATGAGAAATGGAGCCCAGGAAGGTCACCTTGTCAGAATCACCAGGTTGATGAGTGGCAGAACTGGTGCCACAGCCTTTGGCTCAGGGCTTTCCACGGGGCATTCTGTTCACTGCCCCACACTACCTGTTCAACAGAATTAGGCCCAAGGTGTCAACAAGAAAACCTGGTTTCAGCCAAGAGAACCTAAACAGAAGTCACAAACTGAGCTGAGGTGGGAGAAAAAACTCAGGAATGTCCTTGAAGCATAAACCAGAGATGACACTGATAAAACTAACTAAACAACCAAAGCTAGAGTAGAAGTCTGTGTCAGAACAGATCAGAGGGCTGATCTGCTCTCAGAAACCCCAAAGGAAGATAAGCAGAGGCTCAGCCTGGCTGAAAATGATATCGCCATATATTAGGGAATTATGACAGCATTGATAGAAACAGTCGTTTCAATTGCTAAGGGGTAGAAGAGAAAATTATCATGGTACATAAGAGGAGAAACACATCATGTGGAGGGTAACAGGCCTAGTTGAGACACAGAGAAGGAAGCTTAGGTCAGACAGACGATCAAAAAGTCTTTGGGAGACAGGAGCAGGGCTATCTTTGTTCACCTCCCAAATCTGGAGCTCTTGTTCTTACTGCTGGCTTCTGCCCCATTGAATCCAAGACCAGAGGTGATATACAATGGAAATCCTGGCCGTAGTACTTCTCCATCTGAGCAGTGTTCTCAGGGGCGGAGACAACCTTACTCTCACTGCTTTCTCACCACACCATTGGCCCCAGAGCAATAATAACTAACTGTGTTGTTATGAAACTTGCCCCATCTTGAGAAAGTAGACCTGCAAACGCTTTGAGATATTGTGGGGGAAATCTGACAGAAAGTGAAAATGTCCTTTTGTTTAAGCTGGTACCAGCCGGTTGATATTGTCTAAAGTTTGAAGTAAAAGAACTCCAGATTGAACCTCTGTCTCAGTAACATTTCCCCTGCAGAGGCTGACCAGTGGTGGGGAGGAGGGCCGCCCTTCTCCCTGAGTTGCTGCTCTGTGCTAAGACATAAATAGATGTGCTCATGAGATCCTACAGCAATCTGATGAGGCAGGTAATAAAGCCTGTACTTTATGGGCAAGGAAACTGAGACCCAGGGAGGGTTAGTAATTTAGTCTCGGCAGAGTAGCACCAAGATTCAAAGCTGAATCTGGAACCAAATCTG
>NW_017731873.1:535456-538466 GCF_001890085.2 Hipposideros armiger
CCATTATGTGAATAATAACCTTTAAAAATTTTATAAATGAAACTATGATAGTTTTATTTTCATTTTCAATTTTACTTCAGAGCCTGTGGCTCGCAAGCCGCAGTTTGCTGACCCTTGGTGACTCTTCCGTCTCAAAAGTTTGCCAACCTCTGTGCTAGAATATTCCAGACCTCTGTCCTTAACCCCTACCCTCTCTCCTAACTCTCCCTAGGTGATATCACCCTGTCTGATAACATTAAATGCCATGGATATGCCATCAATCTCATGTTTGTATCTCCAGCTCAAAGCGCTCCCTGAATTCTGGACTTATGTATCCATTTGTCTTTGAGATTTCCACTAGGATGACCAATTTTCATCTTGAACTTAACATGTCCAGCGCAGGATTCTTGGTTCTCTTCCATTCCTTCTTAAGTCTGAGTAGTCTCCCAGTCTAGCCACCTTCCAGTTGAGTAGACCAAAAACCTAGCAGTTATATTTTGTTTCTCTTAATTCTTCATATCCTGCATCTAATACATCAGCAAGGCCAGTCATATCTACCTGCAAAACATATCTCACGCCTGACCTCTCCCCTTCATCCCCATGGCTACAGTGCTAGGCTAAGCCTCCATTGCCTGTTGCTTGGACAGAGTGGTCTTCTAACTTCCAAACATTCTCACAGTCTCTTTTCATACTAGTGTCAAAGTAACTGTTAACAAGCATATATTTGATCATGCAAATTAAACTCCCCAAAGGCTTCTCATTTGATTAGAAGATAATCTAAACTTTTCCCTCATCGACTGTAAGGCTCTGAACTCCACCTAAGTCTCTTGGTTCACCTTTTGCACTTTCTCCCTTGAACACTTCACTCCTGTAGGGTACTCTCACCATAAGCTGCCTGGGATGCTCTCCCCTCAGGTTATCACATGCTGCCTCCTCATCATCCCAGTCTCAGCTCAGTGCCCCCCTGAGAGGCCTTCCCTGACCACTCGAGCTATGGTAGCTTTGCCTCCTCCCCCTATAATCCTCTACCCCATTATTTTATTTTATATTCTTATTAGAAATTATCACTGTCAGGATTATTCATTTATTTATTTTCACATTTTTTGTTTGCCTCCTCCATCCCTTCTTTGAAGCAGGGACTTATTCTTGTTTGCTGTTGTAACTCAAGAATAATTCTGGGCATTATTCTAAACACTGTAGATACTCAACAAGTGTTTGTTGAATGAGTGGAACGTGTACTTTATTTATTTAAAAAAACAGCCATTGAGCACCATCTATGTACAGGCCCTGTATATATGCTGATTATAGAAATGTGATAAAATATGGCTTCTAATTTCAGGAGTAGTAGACAACCAAGTAAACAGAAAAACAAGCAGGGTAGGCTAAGTTCTTGATGAGGACCATGTGGGAGCCACAGCAGCATCTAGGTGAGATGTGTTTCATAGACTTGGGGTGGCTGTAGGGGGTTTGGGAAAAGAGTTTCTGGAAGGGTCTATGAGGTTTCTATTGCTACCATAACAAATTACCATAAATTTAGCATTTTTAAACAATATCCACTTATTATCTCACAGTTCTATAGATCAAAAATCCCACCAGGCTCAGTTGATTCACAGCTTAGAGACTCATAGGCCAAAATCAAGGGGTCAGCAGGGCAGTGTTTCTTTCTAAAGGCTCAGCGGATACATCACTCTTAAGCTAACTCAGGTGATTGGCCAAATTCAGCTTCTTGCGGTTGTAGAACTGAGGTCCGCATTTCCTTGTTGGCTGTAAGCCAGGGGCTGGTCTTCATCCCTACAGACTACTCATATTTCTTCTCAAGTTTTCCATGTAGCCTCCCTAACCTGGAAATAGTAGTGATGGGTCAAGTCTCTCTCACACTGTAAGTCACTGCAACTTCCCCTTCTGCTGCATCTCTCTTCTGACTCCAGTCAGAGAAAATTCTCTGTTTCTAAAGACTTTTTGATTAAGGTGGGCTCACCTGGATAATGCAGGTTGACTTTTCTACTTTACAGCTGGTAATGTAAATTATATCTGTAAAATCACTTTTGGCAAGAAATGTAGTCACGGGTTCCAAAAATTAGAGTATGGACATCTTTGAGGGGACATTGTTCTGCTTACCATAAAATAGATGCTTAATCTAAGTATTTCAGATACATTAGGAGTTCTCTAGGCAAGAAAAATGAGAAGAACATTCCAGGCCATGAAGAAAAAGTCAGAAAATCACAACATCTTTGCCAGTCATTCCATATGGCTGGGACGCTGGGATGGCAGTATGTGTGGGGAAGCAGTGGGACAAGACATAAGGCTAGGGAGGTGGCAGAAGCTAGATGCTCAAGGCCTTGTGTGCCACATGGAGAAGTGTGGACTTGATCACAAGGCTAATCAAGAGCCACCAAGGGCTCCTGAGCTGGGAGATTATGAGGAGATTTGGGAAGTATAACAATCCTGACAAGCCTGGGTTCACTGCAAGAGCAGTGGCACTTGTATATAGAACCATGTGAACACTTCTGTGACCAACAAGTGAGGAAGAAATGGCTGATGGTGCAGAAAACCAAGGGAAACACTCTAAGAAGCCACAGAAGACTCCAGTGCTATGATTTCCTACTTCTTGATAAGGACCCTGAAAGGATCCTTAACCCCAAATTATCTCACTCACTTATGTGTGAAGATCTTCATTTACATTTAGTATCCAGAATTTCCCCAGATAGAAATCAACATTGATTAAAATGCATCCTTCTTTTTGAAACATGCTCTCCCCACTCCCCTCCATCATGGTTCAAATTCATTAAATTGGTGATAAATTTAACAAAAATACATTGAAAATCTACTCTGCCATGAACTAAGTTAAGTAGTGTGGGGTGGTCATTCACACCTGTGAATTAGTATTACCACATGACCTTCTTAATACAATCCCTGACTTAGATCAACTATGCTAAGAAAAGCACCAACATTGAAAAGGTAAAGCACATTTCATAAAGCAGCTGGGAAGATTGTCCCTAAATGGAAGGAGAGTAGGTGAATCAATGAGGCA
>NW_017731873.1:540766-541733 GCF_001890085.2 Hipposideros armiger
AATCATATACATAAATACAATTATATATACATGATAAATTACATATAATTATATGTATATATATAATAATTACATATATACATCTAATTATACACACATCAAATTTTACACATAAGTATTATAATTATATATTATATATAATTAAAATTTATATCATATAATTTTATAACCATCTTTAAAATCTAATAGAGAATTATCCTGACTGCAGTCTGGATGTTCACTTTCTAATCAAGATTGTCTAATCCAATTGTCCTTGAATTTTTGTTGCTTGCAGCTGAGTTTATGTATATAATTCCATGGTTTATGTCTTAATGAGGAAAAAACAAAAGCAGATCTAAGTGATTCATTCATGTCAAGTGATGTTGTATGCGCTGTATGAATGATAGTATCACAATAGGTCAAAAACGAAAAAGTCATGGGAAATTGAGTCTTCACATTGTACTCAGCAAAAAAGCACAGCCAGAATAAGAACCCATGCCCCAATGCTCAGCATCATTTCATGTTTCAAATGGACACTGGTTTCGGCAAAACATAACCCTCTGTTACATTAAAGTAAATGTTAATATGGATAGTATTGCTTTTGTAGATTTGTTTATATATAATTTTTTATTTTCATTTTGTTTAATAAGGTTTATATCTAATTTTGTGGCTATACATATATAAGTAACATTATTATATATAAAGTTGATGTAAGTTAACACTGTGGAGGGAGTCCTTAAGGATGATATTTATTTATAATTTAAGTTTCAGAAATGCAACTCCATTGTTTTAATTATTGACTGCTACCTTTCAGAGGATATGCCAGTCATGTACCTGAGGGGAAGATGGGGTAAAAGTGGGGGTACTTAGAGAATTGTAGTATCAAAACATTTCTAAATTTGAAGGAGAGATTATCTCGGTTCATAGTGGCCTTTCTCTATTCTGAAAGTTCTGCGCTACAAGTGTGCATATTCCTCTTCCTTATGTT
>NW_017731873.1:542958-567329 GCF_001890085.2 Hipposideros armiger
AACACTAGAGAAAGAAACGTGGTTCTTCTAAAATAAAGATTAGCCAGTTGGTAAACCCCTTAGGAGGACACAATGATCTCTCCCAGCTGAGTCCGTACAGAGCAACTATCCCCAGGAACGAATAACTGCTCTTAACCTGCTGTGTCGCACAAGGTCACATGCAGGTGTTGCAGACAAAACAAGTCTAAGAAAAGAATCGCTCGGAAGAGCGAGCAATGGGTGAGGCCAGAGAAACAGTCAGGGGATCTTGTGGGAAGTCAGCGGTGGGAAGAAGGCGCTGGTGTTGTAGCGTGAAGTGGCAACTACCAGTCGTGAGGCTGGTAGACTTGGATGGGGCACTTACCAGCTATCTGACTGTGGACCAGTTACTTATCTTCTTTCAGCTTTAGCTTTTTGGGCGTAAAATAATGACAATGCTGTTGGCATTAGAGTTGATACATATATAGTTGCTGGCATGAAATATACACTCAATAAGCGGTGTTTTAAAATCATAGCAACTGTCATCATCATCATCATCATCATCATCATCATCACCCTCCCAGAATCAGGGATCTTTGCACTTACAGACAAAAAAGAAAACCAGTAGCACGACTTCACTTTTGCATTTCTACCAAGCTCCTAGGTGATACCATTGAGATTGGTCCATGGACAACATTTTGAGAAGCCAAGTTGGATCCTTTCAGAATCTCTGGTCTTCCTCTGTATTTTCCCTCCTCACTCCAGGTCCTTGTCTCATCCCACTTCCCGTGAGTACCAGGTTTTATACCCTTCCCCTGTGTCTAAATGGGCACTATCATCAGGACATGAAGGGGAAATGTATGTTTGCCCCTACTTGATATTTTTTCTGGCCCTCCTCTAGAACTGCAGTTCAACTAGCTCGCCAATGGTTCCTATATACACTAATGTCTGAGAAGCACTAATCTAGCATGGAGATTTTCTGATGCAAAAGGGGGGGTTCTTTTCACAAGTGTGACTGTGAAGACTAATTTGCATTGCTCTAAATAAAAACAACAAAATGATTTTAACCAGGAACATTGTCTCAAGTTTTCTTCTTCCTGGGTTCTGTGGGAAGAATAGTCACTAGAGGAAGCTGATGCTTAGGAGGGCAAACCTGTTCTCACCCAGGAAAGCTAAGCTGTTGCCCATCTCCCTTGCTTTTTATAGAATGAAGCTTTGATAGAGCTGGCTGGTGCATTCTTAGAGTGTTACCAGTGAGGCCAAAGTGAATCAGCTGTTACTGTGGTCCCTTTAAGCCTTTCGTTCTGTGGCCTGGTTCATTTTCAAAGGCAGCGAGTGGAAAAGGTGCCTGGTGCCTCAGCCCATCCACTGGAGATAATTGACCCTCAGCTCTGCACAAAAAGCACCCACGACGGCCTGGTCTCTGCCAACTGAATGTATGTGAAGGAGCTACTGGCCCACTTGTCTGGAAGGGTTTATACCTCCAGTCTTTGTCATGGGGGCATGTAAAGGGCCATCTGGTTGGACGGAGCAGAGACTGTTTTTCTGCCTGAGCCTGTCTTTAACCTCAAGTGGGCAGGGCACAAATGTAGAATGGCTCCTACCTCACCATTGACCAGACTTTGAGGAAATGGGGGTAGAGAAGAGCAAAAGGGATTAGAAGAATTAAAGAAGGGGAGATAATTGACAGGAAGTTTCTAGCTCTAAAGAAGAATTAAAATCACAAAAGGAGGAGAATTTGGGATTCATGACCACATGAACCTCTGTATGACTGTGTGGTAGGGACTAAACAGGATCCGTTTGTGGAGACTCACTTACCCACCTGGAGCTCCAGGGTCTGTAAAACAGAGGTGACCTGGGCAACCGGAGCTTAAAGGAACAGTGTGTCTAAATACAATCTATCTTACTGAACTAGCCTCATCCTCTTTTGAGTCTGTAAATCCATGCTTCCTGCTCCCTCTGCTGGATCTAAAGAGCAGATTACCGGATTTATAAACTCCAAGTCAGTCATTCATTTAATCTGTCCTCTGTGGACCTCGTACCTGCTCAGAAAGATAAAAGGACATTTTGATAGGATGGGAAGAACAAGGCCAATTGACATTTTCCTGACAGTTTATGATACTGGATGAAAAAAAACCAAAACCAAAACATGACAGCGTAACTTATTTTCCACAAGAAAGAAAAATATAAGCAGAGGTGGAGATACCTTCCAAATAACATCGATACAAAAATATTTCTAGAAAGAATAAATAAATATTCTCCATATGCTAGCGAAGCAACGTGTACGCAGCTCCCGCCTCTCCTTTTCTTTCCCACAAACCCCACAGCAAGGACAGAGAGTGCTCCCTGCTTCCTCACTGCACATGGAAATGCTTTGGCATGCTGGCTTCGATGGCAATACTGCATTACTTAAAAGGACTTTCAGAGGAAAACAGTAAGAACGAAAAGCTTACAACGAACACAACATCATCTATTAAAAAACATTTCCCTCTTTCTACCTTATTTCTTTCTTTGTTCTCCATTTTAAAAATTGCTTGTGGTGAATATCCCTCCCCAGTCTCCCCTATCTTATGAAGGAAGCACTTTTTTTCATGAGATAATTAAAAAAAACATTTATTATGGATGATTTCAAGCCTACACAAAAGTGACGAAAAAATAGTACTCTCCTCTTTATACTCACCACGCAGCTTAAAAAATTATCAACAGGGTATCTATCATCCAAAGCGTCCACACCCCCATTTACTTCCCTCAGTTGCATTATTTTCAGTAAATTTCACATATGTTATTTTACCCATAAATATTCAGTATTTATTCTAAAAGAAAAGGACAATTTTTAACATAACAATAATATTAGTAGTACATCTGAAGATTAACTATATAAATTTTTCTATCAAATATCCAGTAAGTGTTCAAATTCCAGTTGACCATAAATGTCATTATTTTTTTTATAGTGTGTTTGTTTGAATTAAGTGCCAAATGAGGTACACACATTGTGCTAGGTTGATATGTCTTTCCAGATTTTAATGCCGATTCTAGATTCTAGATTCTTCTTTCAACTCGCCTTTTCTTGCAATTTATTTTTGATGAAACCAGGTTGTTGTTCCTACAGTTTCCTTCATTCTGGATTTTGCTGGTGGTGTGGTTTAATAAGTTTGGATGGGTCTTTTTTCTTTGTTTTGTTTTCTTTATTTCTGTATATTGGAATTTTGGCTTAGAGGCTTGCCAGATTTAGGTCTGACTTTTTTTCTTTTTTTTTTTTAGCAAGACTGGTGATGTTCTTCCATCCAGAGGCATCTAACGTCTGATTATCATTTTTCTTGTCCTGTGAGCAGCTGTTGATGCTCAATGCCTAACCATTAATTCAGTGTGGGTCGAAAAATAATGATACTCTAATTGTATAATTTCTTTTTCATTTATTATTTTGAACAGTTCTATAGAAGTATATAGTATTTTGTTACCAAGTGGTGTAGTTTGGATAGGAAAGGCAAGATAAATGACTGATTACTTCTCTTTATTTGCCAGTTATCAAATAATGAGTCAGTTTCCTAGAACCCTCCAAAGGTGACCAATTATTTAAAAGGACTTTTAGAGAAAAAAAACAGTTTTGTTTCTAGTCATGTGTTCTTAAATAACCTCTAAGGCCAGTCTTAGAGCAGTTGGGTTTTGACATAGTTCACATTTCCAAAAATTAATTATAGATTTTTTTCATTATTCTCATTCTGTCATCTTTTAGCAGTGATACATATTTTCAGTCTTTCAGTTGGATAGATCTCTTCTTTTATACAGCTTAGGTTTACCTGTTTTAATTTGCCTTGAACATTTATTTAAAATCAGACTCTTTCTCACCCAGTCTTACATGTAATCCTACTCATTGATGCATTTGTTCATTTATTTGTTCATCTATTAAACAATGCCTCCTGAGTGCCAACTATGTGCAAAGCATGGTCCTCAAACAGGTAAAAATCCCTTTCTTCTTGGAATTACATTCCAATAGAAAAGACAGGAAACACAGACACACAGATACAAACAGACCTGAACACAAACACATACACAGACATAGATACACACACACACACACACACACACACACACACACACACAGATAAAAAACTTCCCACTCCTGCTTTCCGTTTTAATGCCATCCTCCATTTTTGTTCCTCTTTCCTCGCAGCAGGGCTGACATCTGGTTTTGAGCCTTCTAGGTTATAGGAATGAGGCTGTGTTTTGTTTGGAAGTTGGCAGGAAGCTGAGGTGCAGAGGAAGCAGGAAGAGGAGCTGGCTTCCATAGTTGTGGATGTCTGTGTGTTTCTGCACGCACATTTGTACACACTGCGGTGCTCATGGAATGGCCTGGCCTGTGGTTAACCAGGATATTTTGGGACCCGAAACTGTGTCGCTGAAAATGGCAGTGCAGAACAAATGACAGAGACTAGTGATCACCGGCATGCTAAACGCTCTGGGGACAAGGGTACGACTTGTTGATACTATAAATATGTGATTTCTGTGTCTTAACTAGCATTTCTTAATGTTAAAGTCATGATTTCTTAACTGAAAGCTGCTTAAATCTCTGGGGAATCTTATAAAAATGACTGATGACAGGCCATATGTGAATAAATAAAAATCTTTATCAGTAGTTGGGAATGAAGATTGTTTTAAAAGCTTCCTAGATAAGTCTGAAGTGCAAAGATGAACCTAAATTAAGACTTTGTGCTAAGGTCTCCAATACTATCAGTAGGGGGCAGCATTCCCCCAATAATTAAATCCAACTTGTCACTGATATCCCGTTGTTCTAGCCTGGTAGATAACTTTCAGCATTTTAGAGTAAATATTCTAATACTTCCATAAAATTGTGATTATGGTTCCAGAGTTTTGTAAGCCTCAACTCTATTTTATAATTCGATAAAATTCAAATTAATTAAAAATTTAAAATTCTAATATAGATTCTGAGTATAATCCAGCAATTTCAACATCATCAAGAGGTCATTTTAAACTACTTTATTTTAAACCAACATTATTTTAAACTACAGATGAGCAACTCAAGAATATTAGCATAATAAATAACATTTATGTTTTGATGAAAGTTAGCGAAAATATTTCTGGATTTGGTAAATGATGTAAAATTTTAAAAAATAACATGAGTTTCTAGTATGATTGATTTCCACTCCTAGAGACTAAAGTACAAAATCCAACAACAAGATCTGGAAAGAATTCTTGTAAATGTATTTCACATAACTGCATTGGTGTCTTAGACTAATCAGTAAATGTTTGCTGTATTATTTAGATTCAGCAGATGGGAGAATTCCTGAGCCAATGACCCAGTCCTATTTTATGCAAAGATTCTCATTTATTGAAAATACATGGTATTTTAAAAATGCCTTTAGCCTCACTTTGCATTTAATATGAGTGGGGCTCAATAATAATATAGTAGAGAGTGCAGTCAATCTGATAATGATTAGGTTGAAAGTGATTATTCCCTAAATCTTCCTAGAGAGGAGGGAGGGGTGTGGGCATCAATTTGGTGGGATACTGTTAGAGAGGTAGGATTACGTTTGCATATATAAATTTCATGGCACCAAACGAATCTTCCTTCCCTCTTACCTTCCCTCATTGTGAATATATAATAATTTAAAAAGATAAGATCACTCCTAAAAGCTAAAAAGTCCCATGACAGAAGTTTAAAAATCCATGGCCTCATTTTATAATGGGGCCTGTTATTTACCTCATTGGTCTGTACTTTGTCACATTTTGGTACCATTTCAGGTGAGTACTAAGTAAATCTAATTGTCTAAAGAATTCATATAGCAAAATTAATGCCCTTGCATATTAATATTGATATATGTACATATACAGCCATTTGCACGTAGAAACCATCCTCATACATACAGATGCACACCCCACACGTTTTTCTTTACCCGTTGACATTGGACTTCAACAAAATGGTGTTTCCATTACAATTTCAGGTCCATCCATAGACTATATTGAAAACTCCCATTAATGTAAAATTTATCATTCAATAACACAGCCTGAAAATTTACATAAATTGCAGGGGGTTTTTTTTTGTTTTTTTTTTACTCCAGATGTCCTGAGAAATGCAAGCAAAACTTAAGGTGTTTTGCTACATCATTACCGCACTTGAACTACACAGATGGAAGATTATAAACGAATTATACCCACATTTGTTTGGTGAAAAGTTTGTTTAAAGTGCAATAAGAAAGGTGGCAACCATCAGAGACAGCTCCCCTCTTATAAATAATATCCCTCTACTTCAGCAACGTAACTTTGTACCTCATATTATACCTCTAGTTGAAAGAAATACTTTTCATCTCTAGAGATGCCACATCGCCTGTCCGTGTACATGTGGCACTCATGTTTTAGCTTGTAGAAATGAAAACAAGATAAAGTGCAATTGTAACAGATAGCAAAAGGGACATCCATATAAGGGTGCAAGGACAATGAGCGTACGTAACACCACCTCTGGAACATTCTGCTCCTCCCAAGTCTGTTAGTCTCTTTTCCTATAGTCATGGAAGCTCTTTGGTCATTTTGCTTTAGCGTACAAGAGTCAAGTGACTCCCTACTCCCTTTGCCACAAGCCTGTAAGCTTAGGACGGAAAACAGTTTCAACATTAGCCACTTGGACTCTTGCCCTTAGCGATTGTATTTGTTGTTCATACATGGTCTTCTGGCTGCCTTCTCCCCCAGCCATCTGTTAAGAAAGGCATTATGCCGCTCAGATGGGATGGTGCCACTATTTCTAAGAGACCCTCACAAAATATATGTGTCTAAACTACTTTGGTTTTACAAGTTTCAAAGTACATTTACTGACTAGAATTGCGCTTTAAAACCCGGCAGAGGGGAGTAGTTAAGGACTGAATTCTGTGTCCAGATAACTTGCGAGATTCCCAAAAGAATTATTTCAGACTTACTTTCAATGGGTGGACAATGAAATTGAATTGAATGCTGCATTTTCCATGGTTAAATACAGGATATAAATACAGCTGTAGACATCATTGCTTTCTCTTTCCATGTGGCCAGCTCTGAGAAAACAGCGACTATACACCTGTTATCCTCTCATCCTCAGGGCCACACATGTCTCATTGATTCACAAAGACTTATACACTTGGAATATTTGAGTTGTGAGTAATTGGTTATGGCTCAGACCATGTGAGCCCCCTTGTCGTTAACAAAGCAGTAGTAGTGATGATAGATTTACTCTATGAAATCCTCGAAGACACAGATTGCCTTTCCCAAGGATGTTGGGCTGAACATTTCGCACCTTTCAGTTAGTACCTTTTCAAGTTCATTTTCCCTCCAGCTTGAAATGGGCTTCTCACCAGAGTCTTAAGCATCCTAGGTGGAGGTTGAGCCTGTCTCCAGGTCTTTGTCAAGTTTCGTCTTTCCACTAAATAAGTCATCATGTTTGCAGCCAGTTTGTGTATCCTGCATCTGGCTGATGACCATTTCACATATCTACATGGATCAGAAAGTAAAGCTAATTTGGGAAGCAAGCCTAACAAAGCCAGATAAATACCACCTGAACGAGCTCTAGCTCTGAATCATACAATAAATATTGCTGTTGTGTATGAATATCACCAGATTTCATCATTTCTAAGTCTTTTTCCTCCAAAATTCCAGTTAGAAATGTAATAATTATTTAACTAAAAACTAATATTAAAAATATATATCTAAAATAGTGTTTTATTTTTTAAAGGATTACCAACTTCATAGTGTCATGCCCCTGCTCGGGACTAAATGAATATTAGTACCTTTATTTTATGTAGAAAGTAGAATTTATAACTTTTCCCCCAAAAGGATGTGGTAAGTGATGAAGAAAACGATGTCACTTGATTCAGGGAGGATGTGGAGCAGGGGATGGACAGCTTTGACTGAAGCGACGGCACTGCGTGTGAGGGGCATTGTGCACAGAATGAGGAGATTGTGCAGGTGACGTAATGAACATGGATTAGAGGGATAGCGGGGCAGAAAGGGCAAGCAACAGAAGGAAGTTCTCATGAGCTGAGCAGAGGTAAGGCATAGGGAACACAGTGAAATGAGTTCACAGAATCATTCAGGAGAGTATGTGACAGGAGCCTTGTCACTAAGGATAAGGAATCTGATGCTAAAGCCCATGTGATGGGAAGCCATGCTGGTTCTGTGACCTGGGTGGTGGTGTGGTGACCCAGGCGAAGGCTGAGGCTGAATGTAGCCTAAAGGATTAGTCACAGTGGGACAGGGCCTTGGAAGGCCGACTGCTGACTGCAAACCTGAGGTGTTCTAACTATAGATAGGTAGGTATTGCCACTGACTCTAAGCTCTGTGAGGGGAAGCACCATGTATATCTTATACATCATTGTATTTCCAGGGCTGAACACAGAAGCTAGTATGTAGCAGTGGCTCAGTAAATATAATTGATAAAATGAGGGGATAAGAGAAAAGAGTTTTGTGTGATGGTTTGAAGCAAAGAGCATTAACATTCAGCCATGGAATGACTTTTATGCATGAATCACTGTCACAATTACAAAGCTTCTTTAGTTAGAACCAGAGGTGGATTTACAACAAACTACGTAAGCTTAAATTTCAGGGCCTGTCACTTTGAAGGCTCACTTCAAAGATCCCAGGAGTGAGACTAGCAATGTGTATATGTGCCCTCTGGTTTTATAAATTATCAAAAGAAATATATTTTAACAGCAATCGACAAGGCTGCTATCCTTGTCCACTCTGGCTTTCCCTTGGTCACTCTTACCCTTACATTGGGGATGGTATTGCAGAGCAACTCAGAGCCTTTTGGCAACCTGGCTACCAGGAAGTTGAATTGAAGATATAGTTAGTTTTGATCTAGTGAGATACAGTTATGTGGTTGCAGTCATTTTTGAGGGTAGCTAAGTCCTAGGAATATTCTTTCTACCTATGTGATAACTCACCACATGTTGTGACACAAAGGCCAGGGACTGAGGAAATATCAAACAAAATAGCCTGCTATCAGAGACAGTTCTCTGACTGTGTCCTAACGCCAGCACCTGAAGAACGTGTAGTAGAGGAGAAACAAGGTTTGGAGGCAGAAGCTAGTTTACAGAAAACATTCTTTTACCTGATGTATAAAATTATAGGCCAAGTTTTCAATTTTCATTAATGCCTAATCAAAAGAGAAGTTATTCCCCTGGAGAATATGATCAGTAATGCAGTGCAGAGCATTGCAAATTCACCACGTATTTTTTTCTTTTCAATGGGAGTCCCACAAAATAGAATTTATCACAATTATTATATTGGTGGAGCATAAACTTGTCAAAACTACAAATAGTGAGTTTGTCTATGTGTGAATTCACATTGTTTCATATATCCCAATTATCGATAATAAAACAATTTCTATCACTCATGTTCTATTCTCTTTATAGAAAATATCTGAAAATTGTTTGTTATTGGGCAATGGAATACAAAATAACGTTATCTTTCTTGATTTTTGTAGTGTTTGTGATATTTGTCAGCTTTTTAAAATATGTAATTTGTTGTGATTGCTTTTTTCATTCGGAATATTTGACTAATTTATATTCTCAAGTTTTTGTTGTGTCACGTAAAGAGACCCTTTCCCCAAATTGTACCTATAAACTTCAAGATACACAAAATCTAATTAAAACAGAAGTAGCGAATCTGATAAAGAGAGTTTGAAATAAAGACAAAGAGAAATGTTTCTGTATATTAGAACAGAAAGAGTCAGTACAAGATATCTGATGGGCATATTGGGGAGTAGATTATAGCAGAGAATTTGAAGACCAGACCATGTAATTTCAGATCATTCCCTCATTTGCATATAGAGGAACCAAGACACTGAGTGATTTAAACAAATTGAATTATGGAATGTAGAGGCACAAATAAAAATGAATACTAATAGAAATAGGCATAGGTCTGACTTCTATTTTCAGTGAACAGTAACCCCTTATTGTCCTTATGATGAAATTATCCTTATGCTATAAGGATAATAAGAAATTATCCTTATGCTATAAGGATAATAAGAAATTATCCTTATAATCCTTATGATGAAATTATCAAGATAGAAGGTAACAGGACATTTCTGAAAGATAGGATAAAAAATACAATACTGAAAGGCACTATAGAATATACAAATGAGTTACACATATATTAGCTACTGATAAAGGTGATTTAAGGTGAAAGTAGTTTTTTTCTTCAACAATTTGTTAATACTAATGACCACCATAATAATAATACAAATAAGAATAATAATCTATTGAGAGGATTTTTGTGAAGAATAAAACACACATTCAATGTGCTGAGCAGAGTGTCTGGTGTACAGTAAATGCAAAAATTAAATATTTGAACTATACAACATAGCATTAGAGTAAGTAAAAATTAAATCAGTGAAGTCTGCAAGAAATAAGCACTCATGATAGAGCAGGCTTAATAGATGTTTACAACCTTATTGGTTATAAGTATCCATGCAAAATAAATGTGTGAACATATATTTAGTATGTTCTCACTCTATGAAAATGTTTATCCTTGAGGAAAGTTTGAAGAGACTGAAAGGAGTGAAAGGTTAATGAAAGAGTTGATTTTAACAGTGTTAGTTAGCTGTTTGAAACAGCAAGGCTTTATTTCCACTAATAAGATACCACTTACAATGCTATGCTAAAGCCTAAGAGAAATTCACAAAGCCTGGATTCATCTTACAGGTCCTTTCCACCCCCAGATAATGTCTTTATTATATCAAGGACAAGTCTTGATAGACAAACTGTAGAAAGTCCATAAAGACCCTCACACATACAGACAACTTTCAAAACGTCCCACCATGTATCTTGTCAGTATTCTAAAGCTGTCGTTAACAGAATCTACAGTGAGGTAGTTTCCATTTTTCTTCATCCTGATTTTCATATCAGAATATCTGAGAAACAAGATAGTTCTAAGACAATCCCTAATATCTCAGGAATTAGATAACTGGGCAGGGTGAACAATTTTTTATGGATTTCTCATAAAAAAATTCTCATATACTTTATTTCCAGTTTTTAATTCAACTAAAGCAGCTCTGTATTTATCTTTTATCATGTAGCTTTAAAAAAGAGGAGTCAGCTTCTTTCATTAGGCTAGTGTTTCCTAACTGGAAGTAACTTTGTACCCCAGACGACATTTGGCAATGTCTGGATGCTATTGATACCTAGTGAGTACAGGCCAGGGATACTGCAAAACATGCTACTATGCATTGGAGAGTCCCCACAGCAAAGAATTGCCCAGGCCCAAATGTCAATATTATTACCAAGGTTGAGAACCCTGTATTGGACATTGTGGAGTTTAAATGTGATGGCCACCTTGTAACTAGAAGAATTAGCTGATGTGCTAAAGATGAAAAAGTGAAAAAATGGAAAGATTCTAGGGATGTAATGATATCTTTGAGCTGCTAAATCAATCTACTTGTTACTTATAACCACTTTACCTTAGAACCACATGTTATATAAACTATTATATTTGTCTATAGTTTAGGATATTTTGAGTCAGGCATATGGGAGTCTGGAGTCCAGAGGACAGAGAATCTGTATTTGAGAGTCATCAACAAATAAGCAAAATTTGAAGCCATGGGACTGGAAGAGAGCATAGGTAGAGACCCAGCCCCAGGGAATGTCAACATTTATAGGCTAAGTTGAATAGCAAAGAAGACTAAGAAAGAGCAGTCAGGAACAGCTAATAATAATAATAATAGCTAACATTTTTATAGCATTTACTGTACTCCAAGCACTTTTCTAAATGCTTTATAAATGTTAACTCATTTAATTCATATTACAACCTTATCAGGTAGACACTATTAGCATCCCATTTTGCACATAACAATATGAGTTATAAATCAATTAAAACTAATTCACCCAGGATCACAGAGTCAGTAAGTGTATGAGCTGAGATTCAAACCCAGGCAATCTGGCACCAAAGTCTAACTTGCCTTGTCATATGTCTAGAATCAGAAGCATATGGTTTCATAAAAGTTAAGAGAAGAAAGTGTTTGAGAAAAGAGGGAATAGTCAACTGTGTTGAATGCTATTAATAAATCAAGTGACATAAGGATGGGGGAGGGTGTCACTGGGTTTGGCAACATGGAGAACGTGGGTGACTTACACATGAACAGTTTCATTTCCTCAGATGAGAAAATAAGCTCATTTGTAAGGATTGAAGACTAAATAGGAGGTGAGAATTCTAGACCTAAATCGACTTTAATTGTTGTTGTTGTTGCATGTGTGTATGTAGGAATTAAACAAAATTCTATACTTTAAGTAATTAAGGCCCAAGATGAGTAATATAGACAATTATAATCAAGTTAGTTAGATACCCACTAGGATACTTAAATTACATGTATAACTCAGAACAGTTATAGAACTGGTATGTGATTGGTTTTGCTATCACCAAATATTAGCAATAATTTTTCATTTGAATTCTTTCCAAGATCTTTTCTTTCTCTTTTTTCACCTTTTTATTTTAGCTGGTTTATAATGGAGGCCTGTGCCTCTGGCAGAAACACGCTCATGTCTGTCAAATTATGGCTTTGAGTGTCACTGAGGCATTGAATTCCATGTGTACATGCTTCTTCACCTGTAATGAATAGCAGGTTATTGTAATTCTGTGTGCGAAGTTCTGGGATATACATTACAGACATTTCTCTCATTGGTGATGAATATCTAGGAAATCTTACTGCAATCTTGGCATAGTAAATTTTAAATCCAAGTATATATTAGAGCCAAATTATGAGGTATTACACAGGTGTTATAAACAAATTAGATAAAGTTTTGTTTTTATCTACCAGTTTTAAGAAGGTATCTTATGGTATCAACATAGTCTTTAGAGAATTGGCTGGTCCTGTAACATTCTGCCAAATTTTTATTATTGAAGTGGCTGGTGGTTTCAAATTCTTAAACTGGACTTTAAGCATGATGGATATAAAACTCCACTTTCAGAAATAATAAAGTCATTTTTGGGGATTAAAAAGAATGTTCCAAGTGGGGATACACAGAAGATGAATAAATTAAGCATATTATGTTTGATTATTATTTCCTCAGAATAGAATTTTCTCTGTGGATAAAGTCACAGCCATGATTTCATAGAAGTGGAATTATGATATGATGCCAACTATATATTAATTAAGTCCTGTATTCACAAAGGCAGAATTATTACATTTTTATATAAATAAAATGTGATTATCAAAATGTGAGGTATTGACTTTTTTTGTTGTTCTAGATTTTCATTTAATAATCACAAAGGAAAATAACACTAGGCTGCAGACGTAGAACCCAGAGAATGTTTGTAACTGACTAGTAGCAGTATGACTTTAGCTAGTTATTAACCCATCTAAGTCTCCAATCCTTTCTAATATCACCTTTAGTGGGCTGGTAACATCACATTTATGTACAAAAACCCATGCTGATTTTTGTAATGATCCCCACCATTTTGGTGGAGCATGGCTATGAGCAGTAGTTCTGATCCAGAAATCTTTAAGCACACAGAAGATATTTATTTAGACACATACCAATCTAGGCCTCAATTTAAAAAAAGACAAATTAGATGTTTTATGAGATCTCTTCCTTTTCCAAGTGAAATAAAAAGATCAACATCTTGCCTAAATAAATATTAATCTAAGTGCACAAGGATGTACATTGAGATAAAACTGGTAAGACTTGACTGACCATTTAGTTCTGTTGTGTTCCTCACATCAGCCAACATAGCATGACTCTTTGGCTTTGATTTTTGGCACTCATGGTGATCTTTAAAAAAACACCATAAATTCATCTGAATGAGTGTCCATGGCACAGATCAAGCTTTGACTGGTAGAGCCAAGTCATGCTCTTTTCTTCTTCTTTTCCTTGGCTCCCTCACTGATGTTCCTGCTGCTCTTCTCACAAAGGACAGTGACTTGCTTGGCTTCCAATACACATGGAGCAAGAGACTTATTAAAGTCCAGATGCAGGTTTGTTTCTGACAAAACCAAGGCCCCCAAATGAAGAACCCATTCTGTCAGACTCTTTGTGACAGAAAACAACTGGTCTGATGAATGTTTTCATTAAATTAATACATGTTTAATTACATTAAGTATAATACATGTTGTGGTTTAATAGAAAGACTATAAACGCAGGAATCAGGAAGACTGGGCTGAAAAGTCTGGTTCTACTCCTTATAAGTGCTTTAACCTCTATGATGCTCAGGTTCTTCAACTATAAAATTGGTATAATCATATCCACACCAGAGTGATCTTATCAGGAGTGAAATGAGGTAGCCTACATAAGGTGCTGAAGTTTTAAAGAAAGGCAACTAAAAAAACTATAAAAGAGGAGAAAAAAATGGGAGAGGGGCCCTAGTTAGGGAAATGAGTAACACACAGGTGAGAGATGATAAACATGTAAAAGCAGTGGTGAGAGATAAAAAAAAAAAAAACCACAATGTTTCTGGGATATACTTCAGTTGAAGAAGTTATAGGGTGGTCAGGAGAAAATGGAGCAATAAACTGGAGGATTGTGGGAGAAACAAAGTGGATGGGGACCAAGAAGGAGACAGTTCTGAACATGTTAAGTTTAAGGTGCCCAATGGGTATCCAAGTGGAGTTCAGGGAAGTGATACAGGCTGGAAATACAATCATGAGAGTCATCGATATGTAGATGATATTTAAAGTCAGGGGTATGAATGAAGTCACCAAAGAAGTGTATGTACAGAAAGAAAAGAGCAGAGGACCCAGGGCCTGAGACTTAGAAGCAGCCGTGGAAGCAACAACATTTTGAGGTCAACATTTAGACCAATGAGGATGTACCAGAAAAGGAGACAAACTTAAGACTAACTACTTTTTTGAATCCATTTATATTATCCGTGTCCTTGAACTTGATTGTGCTATTGGAGAGTAAGTAGAGATTGCCATGACATTCTTCCAGAAAAATCTAGAAAAGAAATAGCTCTTATATTTTATGTTATAAATTAAAGGAATAAAGAATAAATATGTGTATTGTTTTCATAGTATCCCAATTCCTGTTTCCTTTTGTGAAAAAGGTTTAATTTAGACTGAAGTTCATAGATACAAAAAATAAATCATAAACATGTATCTTTCATATCTCAGTTTCTGTATCCTTCATTTACAGCAAAAGGTACACAAAAGCAAAAAGTATGTCACCTCAGAGTATGTCCTCCATGGTAGACTTAAACATACAAAGGTTCTAACTTGTGTTCAGAAAGACAGAGTCTATTTCAACGATTTTCATTTTCCTAAGGACACTCATTCAAAAAAAATCACATGGTATACAAGGAAGACTTCATGAAAGATTGTATTTTGTAGAAGGGTGTTCAGCTTTCTCTCATTTGATTCCCTTATTGGCAACTATTCATAACACAAATGCTTTTGTCCTTCTCTCCCTCTCCCTACCACAATAGACCAAGTAATTAACCAAGTGAAGAGGCTGTCAATTAAACACTGATACTAATCTAGGCATAAAAGCTTCTTTAGGGAACATTGGTTTTGAGCATATTTTCAGCATTATCAGCATTGATTTTATTCAATCCAATTCTCATACAATCGAGTGCTCCAAATGTTTACATGTCATCCAGGCAACGCTTGCAACATGGATGACCCACACTGTAGAAACAGCGTGGACAAAGAATGCACGGAGAATAAGCTCTCTATTGTGCTTCCAAGGCCTATTTTTCCAGGAATAGATGTTCCATCATTAATTAATGTCCCACATCTTTACTGATAAGATTGTCAAGAACAATTAAGGAAATGATTACAAGTGTCCTTGGCAACTGGAATGCCCCACTGATTTTAGCTTACTTTCCCTAAGAGTGGCTTAAAGGTCATTTCTTTGAAGTGTGAAGATTTAAGCATGCCTTGCATTGGTGTCATTATGTACAAATGTTATACAAAAACAAGAGACATTTTTTAAGCTTGATTTCTTCAGCATGGCTAAGAAAATATTTAAAAATAGTTAAATTTTGAGTCATTGCTTCAGCGATTAACTAATAGCTACGAGTAAATGATTTTTCAGGAATTGCTAGAGTTTGTTACCTGTCTTGTTAACCTGTTTGATTAATTTATAGACTGTAATTAGTTTCCTTTAAATAAATCCATTTTTGGCTATCACTAGGTATCAATGATTTCCTCCTTTTTCTTTTTTTTTTTTTATTGGGGATTTGGGGGGATGGGAACAGCGGTGGGGAATTGGAGGAAGGGGAACAGACAAGTTGCTGTTGTTTTGTTCTTCAGTCTAGCTGTGGAGGACGTTGCTTCACTGGCCCAAGTTGGCACCATCATTGCGCTCTTCTCTGGCGAGGCAGATCAGTCGCCGGCTTCTGGACGGCCGCTCACTGCGGCTGCTGGCCGCTCACGCTGGCTGCTGGCCACACACGGTGGCCCATGGCAATCCACTGCCACAGGAACTGCAGCCCACGCCATCGCCGGCGACTCATGGCAGCCCAGCTCCAGGTTGAGCTGTTGTTCAGCATCTTAGCTGTGGAGGGCAGTGTCACTGGCCCTCATATGTGGGATCCGAACCGGGGCCCTCTGGCATCCCAAGCGAGTTCTTAACCATCGCGCCACTCGGCCGGCTCCTCCTCCTTTTTCTTACTTTCACTTACTTTCAGTCTGTTGATGCATCCATTCAAAGAAATAGGCTTCCCCAAGCCTATAAACCCTGGGGCTTCAAGAAAAGCTCTCTCTTCCAAGCCATTATTGGAAATTGTGAAGTGTCTGAAATTTTACCCTATTTCCAAGCTAATAAGTTAGCCTGCCATTTCATGGTTGCTAGCAGAAGACATGAGTTCTAGGTAGCACCCAAGAACTGTATTACTCATGGCACACAGGCTGCAGAAGCATCTTTTCTACCAGTGTTCTTCCTCATCTCTCAAGTCCCACACAGGAGCCATAAGAGGCTCAGGTGGATGCTGCACTTACAGTGAATTTGAGTCACAGCAGAAGAATGCCACATTTAAACAGCCTGAATGTTTTATAATGGGCAGTAAGCAAACCATTGTGACTTTTGCTCCAGAGAGAGAAATTATCTTTAACATGCTGGACAAGAAGTAGACCTGCCCTCTGCTCTGGAGGGAGACACTGTCCTATCCGCCGAGGCTATCCAAGCATCCTGTTAAAGATAAAGGCAGTCAGCAGAGGCATGCAGAAACATGGGAGAGCCATGGAGAGTATTCTCCTAACACCCATTCCTAGAGGTCAGACAGTAATTCTGTAAGAATTTCTAGCAGAGAAGTATTAACCATAAACACCTTTTGAAAAGGACTTCAAACTACACATGCTCCATTCTCCAAACAGTCTAATAACCCTTTCTCCACTCACTCCCTTCTCCTTCCCAAGCCTGACATTTCCTTCCTGATAATGAGACCCATAACACTTTCAATGGTTTTCCTTTAGTGCTAACTACAGACATACATATGAGTCAAGTTTAATGCTCAGTGATGTAAGTTATGGCAATGCCTATTAATAGCTTATTTGCATCTTCCTTTTTTTTTTCACTAGCCCTGGTTTTTCATTTATATTTTATAACTTATTATACATATTCTGTATTATAAACTGCCTTAAGTTATTTTAGGAAAGAAGTTGCTATTTATTTTTAAAATGAATAACCAAACAGTGCAAAGATTGCACAGGCTAAAATAGCACAACCACTTTAAAAGTTTCAAAAACAGATAAATCACCAATGAGCTCTCCAAAGACATTTCAAAGCACTTCTTCATATTCATTCATTCCATAGCTACTACCCAAGCTACTTGAAAAATATTGAAAAAGGTAAGAATAAAGAACATCACGACAATTAATAAAACTGGCCGTGTAATTTAAAAATTCATATTGTTGGGCCGGCCGAGTGGCTCAGTTGGTTAAGAGCTCACTCAAGAGTTTGAGCTCTGAGCAACAGCAGTTCGAGTCCAGCCCGAGCTGAGCAGCCGCTGAGCTGCCAACAGGTAGCAGGATAGCTCAGCTAAAAAAAGAAAAAAAAAATTCATATTGTTTACTGATAATAATAGTGACATATTTTAATTGTATTAAAAATATATAAGAGATATAAGGACAAAAATAAAATTATTCAAGCACACCACCACCTGATATAATCAATGATTTTAAATGTAGTTCCATATCTATCTATCCATCTATCTATCTATCTATAATAATCAAAATTGCATTTGTATTATTTAATAATTTTTTCATTTAACATTTTATCACAAGCATATTAAAACTATGCCATTGATATTATTTAAAAATGTAAATTTTTAATGGCCTCATATATTTTTGTATAACATGGCCAGACTATAATTTATTAAAGAATTTTTGTGTGTTTACTATTCGAGTTGTTTATAATTTCTCCAGTAAAGATTCTGCAGCATATAAACTTGTACTCAAATATTTGTCCATGTTGGGCCGGCAGAGTGGCGCGATGGTTAAGAACTGGCTTGGGACGCCAGAGAGCCCCGGTTCGGATCCAACATATGAGGGCCAGTGACACCGCCCTCCACAGCTAAAATGCTGAACAACAGCTCAACCTGGAGCTGGGCTGCTGTGAGTCGTAGGCGATGGTGTAGGCTGCAGCCCCTGTGGCAGTGGGTTGCCATGCGCTACCATGTGTAGCAAGCAGCCAGCGTGAGCGGCTAGCAGCCGCAGTGAGCGGCCGTCCAGAAGCCGGGGACTGATCTGCCTCACCTGGGAAGAGCGCAATGATGGTGCCAATTTGAGCCAGTGAAGCAACATCCTCCACAACTAGACTGAAGAACAAAAGGACAGCAACTTGTCTGTTCCCATCCCCCCAATTCCCCAATAAAAAAATCTTTAAAAAAAAATTTGTCCATGTTTATAATTATGTCCTTGGGATAGGTTCTTAGAAATAAAATAATGAGGTCAAATAATTAGGCTTTAGGCTCTTGAAGCATATTGGCTTAGCTGCTTTCCAGAAAAATTGAATTTGTTTATACTGCTAACCATAAATTAGAGTGTTTGTTTCACCACCACCTGGCCAATGTTGAGAATTATTTTGCATGTTGAATTAATAAATTAAAAATATTCTCAATGTTTCATTCACCTTTCTTTTCTTATAAGTGAGATTACTTTAAAATATATGTACATATTGGTTATGCAAATATGTACTTGTGGTAAAACATTTAATTGTTGATTTAGTTCCTTTCTTCCTTATGGATAATCATGTTTTGATTGCATATGATCATTATTATTATTAAAGACATTTTTCATGCTTAATTTGTGATTAATGCATTTTACATGTTTTCCATTTTCCTTTGAAGTTTGTTTTTGATGGTTCAGAAATACGAAACACGTATGCAGTCAAATATGTCTTTTATTATTTTTTGTATTGCTTTTACGATTTTAAATTCCTTGTCAATTCTGAGATTAGTTAAATATTTTCTGATATATTCCTCTAAGTTAGTGAGCGGTGTAAGTACCATGTTTTATGTTTAAATCTTTAATTCATCCTAGGGTTGGACCCCTGAAACATCAAGGAATTATTCAGCCAAACTCCAGGAACAGAAGAGTTGAATCTAGCACCAGGAGGAATAAAGGAAGCTAATTCTGAACTCTAGTTCCTTTCTCCACAGTACTAACTTCTACAGATGTGAGATCCTCTTCCTCATCCAGACCTTCACCTGACTCCAACTTTTAAGTGTGATGTGAGCTAGAGTCCAAAAACTATTTGGTGCAAAGGCAGCAGCCTGTACATT
The DNA here is from genome assembly GCF_001890085.2 of Hipposideros armiger. Taxonomy (NCBI): domain Eukaryota; kingdom Metazoa; phylum Chordata; class Mammalia; order Chiroptera; family Hipposideridae; genus Hipposideros; species Hipposideros armiger. Next base: position 562,609 of record NW_017731873.1, read on the forward strand.
GTGGTTTGGCAAACATTCTCCAGGTCAAGCACCTGAACATACTTTAACCATATTTCCAGCCCCCTCCCATGTTCAATTTATACACAGCTAAAGGGAGTGCCTCCCCGCCCGCAGTCCGAGGCTGCCCCTCCTCACCATGCCCTTTCCTGAGGAATCTGCATCAGGAGTGTTAGACTTCTCTACCGAATCTCTTAAAGGCAAGTTTAGAGTTTGCTTGGCATCAGCATGCCTAATGAGGACTCTACAGCAAAGCTCCCTGGATTTGAAGTCCATTTGCCTCAGGCAGGAACTTGGTGAACTTGGACAAGTAAATTAACCCTTACCAGGTTATTGAGAGACTCCTCTGCAGTGGGGTCCACATGAAAGACAGATTGCCATATCCTATATCTTTCCAAAGGACTCCATCCACAGACCTTTTCATTAGGTCTTCTTGTCACCAGTCCTCCAATACTGCCCTCTCCAACCCCAGTGGTTACCTATTGGTCATGAATTTGCTATAGATTTGTACTTCAGGCCAATTCTTCTTCCAGAAAAGTAAATACCCAGATATATAGTCACCTTCTAAAGCATTTAGGGCAGTGCTTCTAAAACTTTCATGTGCATATAAATCATTTGAGAATCTTGGTAAAGTGAAGAATCTGATTCAGTAAGCCTGGCCTGAGTCCTGAAATTCTGCAATTCTGCATTTCTTCAGAGTTCCCAGGGGATGCTACTGCTGTTGCTGTGGGTCTGAGAACCACATTTTGAGCAGAGAGGGTCAAAGATACCATCTACTTCTTGCTCATAAGGTTATATCATCATGGTGCTGTGTGGGATGGCAAAATGATCAAAGTCCCTCCATCTAGACTAATTTATAGAGCCACAGTGTTGGCATAGCCCTGAAGCAATGTGGTAAATGTATAACAGCTATCCTTGCCATGTGAAACAAGCCACTTTTAGGATTATTTGGGAATTATTATTAGGGTTATTTTAGGTTGATTGGTATAGGGAAGATACAGTCACCATATTAATAGCTATTTATCATGTACCAGAGTCTCCAAAGTAATAGTAGCTATAGTTGAAGTCACACATGATTAAACTTGTGATAATGCATAGCAATTGTCTAAGATCTGTCATTCAAATATTTGACAAGGTAATGTCACCTGATTTCCTCAGGGATAAGTATTGCTTTGGCTTACTATTTTGTTAATTAATGGGAACTCAAGAGACTTCTAGTTCACACCTTCTACCATCTATTGATATTAACATGTTAGTCCACATGTTAGAGAGACAAAGATGCGAATTGGGGATTTTGCCAGATGCTGAAAAAAAAGTATATTCCAGCTATACACTCAGGAACTAATAAAAACAAACACTGAATGGCTTTATTATGAGACAAACTCATACCCAAACTCCACCTATCACCTAAATATCATAAGCCTCTACTCTATAGGGTACAGCACAGGTAACAATCTGAATCCCAGGAAACAACTTCAAACCAGCGTTCCATAATCTTCCAAATCTCTTACTATTTCCTCCTCTAATTCTAACCCTAACCCTCAGTACCTTCTTATTCTTGAGGGAAGACTAGGAGAAAGGTTTACTGAAATCTCTGAGTCTGTGTTCATCACACCCATCTTGATCCTTGAGGTTAAGTGTTGCTTCCTGGCTTCTGCTACCCCAGGATCCCATTACTTCCATTGATATCAGGGAATGTATTTCAACTGCAGTACATCCTTTCATTCTAGCCTCAGCGGACACTAGAGCACTTTACTAGGTAACTGGCACTCCTCTTATCTAATGTATGTGTCCTGTCTTGATGAAGGGTGTGTCTTCTAAGACCTCTCAGGAAATAGGTTGGAAGGGGAACTGGTAATACAGAATGAATCACCTTATACCCATCCTTACATCCCTAATCATTTGTATTTTGTCCCTGAATTAAGGCAAATGATATCTGGTGTCTCAAGTGTATTCAGGTTAAGCCACTGTAGAGTCCAATTTTGGTTTACCAATTGAGTGAACAATTAAGATAATTCCAAGCTCCTTAACCTAGAATACTAAATCCAAAATCTCTGGTAAGTATAACTATATCAGTAAACTCTAAAATAATGTTCTATTCTATCTGGTCTAGAACCCTGAGAAGCTACTAACACATGCCCCCCAGGAATGAACAGGAGAGGTTAGAAAAATGTTACAGTTCTCTTGGAATATAAGCCCTTTTCTCCTAGTTTGGTTTATGGTTGGCCCCTTGGAATATGCTGCTATCTAGCTCTCACAATTGACCTGGAGCAACTGAAGGGTGGTAAAGTTAGATTATATGGAAACTTGGCACCCTCTTCCAAACTAAATACCTTGAGTGAAGTCATAATAGAGTCCCCAAGCAAGGCAAGGCCAGCCTCTCAAACAGAGTCTACTTATATTGGCTTAGGAAGCTCAGAGGGATTTGGGGGTATGGGGTACTTTCAGTTACCCACATCCTCCAAAATGTAACCATATCAAATTTCAATCTTTCATTCTTTCCAACCAAAGCCTTTATTTTTGCCTAAGACCTGACAAAGCTATAGCATCCATCAACTATGTAATTCATCAACTGCAGGATCAGACTGATTTAAAGCAACATCAGTGGTGTGGCCACAAGAAGAGAGTCTTATTTAGGTCCAGTACAGAAACTTACAGTTTTGTTCTGTTTTGTTTACCTTGTTTTCAGCTCAGAATTTAAAGTCCTCACAGTCATTTTTGCCAGAAGCTCTCCAGTGCAATTTTAAGTATTTTAAGTGAATTTAAAATATTGTAATTTTTTTTCAGAATTATGCTCCTATACCAAAACTTCAGTATGATATTTCTATTATTTGCTTTTCTACAGGATTTTTTCATATTAGTCAAGGTGGTTTCTTTTTTTCCTTGTCTTTTTTCTCCACTCTTTCATTATGTTTGAATGAGGAGAAATCTGTCTGGACTTGGAATTTGCCATCAGAGAGAGCACATGGCTTGCCCTTTGATCTTACTCTCTACCTGGGAGCTGATAAACCCACTCCTGGGATCTATAGTTAAAAAGCATATTGAAAGGTATTATTCCCACTTCACTTCCTATTGAATTGCAGTGTTTTATGTAGCACAGCTCTGCTTCCATCACCCTACCTGGTTTTCTAATGTGCTACAATGATGCTCTACATGAAAAATTGCTATTTTCAATATTTTCATTTCTATTGGGATTCTTTTCTTGCTATCCCTTTCCACAAATTTCCTGATATGATAAACCATAAGTAATCATCACCTATAATGCACCCTAATTTCTGCCTTGGTTTCTGAGAACAATTCATTACACAGATGTGGAAAGATAAGGAGTGAAGAAGAAAAGTACTCTAGCCACTTCAAACAGAAGTTCCACCATGTGAAAATTTGCTGTGCAGTTCTACAGTTAGTACTGACTGTGGCTACCTGAGCCGTGATATAGACCAGCACCATCTATGTACATTGAAAGCCACACATGTAATTTTTAATTTTCTAGTAACCACATTAAAAAAGTACTCAATTGTCACATGTGGTTGATGGCTACAGTATTGGACAGTGCAGGTCCCAGTAGTGAGGGAGTGTTATGAAAGTCTCCATGAATATGTTCATCTTCAGGAGACGCCTTTTTTTTTTTAACTAAAGTTTATTGGGGTGATGATTGTTAGTAAGGTTACATAGGTTTCAGGTGTACAATCTGTAATATATAATTTATATATCATCTTGTGTGTTCTCTTTTTTAGGGTGAAGAATGGGCGAGTTTCCAACTGTTTTTCCTAATTCTATGCCTTTCCCCCATGGAAGGAAGTAAGGCTTCTAATTACCTACTGGAAATGATTGTTTAAGTATCAGTCTTAATATTCAGTGCTGACATGATTTTTTTAATCTTTCTCTGTATATTCACAAGTGTTTTGTTGAAAAATTGGCAGATTGCTACCCAGATATACCCAGATATCATTTTAAACCCTAAATCAAAAATTTAATTTTAAACTTTATTTTTTCCATTTGTACATCAAACAAGCTCTAAAACAGCTGTGAAAAAAAAAACTACCCTTTAAAATAAATTCAAAGCCTAATGAATGCTAATTCATATCGAGATCTTTTCCATAATTTTTGTGTTTCTAACAAATGTGTGTGTTTGGACAGGTTTTAAGTTGTTGCTCTCATTTGTATTTTCTCTTTGGAGAGATGATGTGCAGTCATGCATCTAAAGGTTTTTCAGGAAGCTGAAAAACGTTTCCATTCTCTCCATTTGTTTACCAAACATGCTGCTTCACAGAAAAAAAAAAAAACAATCCTGATGTTTCTGTTTCAAAAAGGAGCTATTTTACCAGAATGTGAATAGCTTAGAAAGACAATCCAGTTCTTTTAAATGTTCAAGACTCCTTCTCTACATTAAGTGAACAAAATTTATTCTCAAAATTCCCATTTTACTTGAAGTTGATATCTTTCTTTCTAGTGAACAACCTCAATAATTTTTCTTCTAAGAATTTTTATTGATGACAGGAAACTCAAAATTCAGAGAACTCAAGAATAAAATTAGAATAGAAATGTCAAAACTTGAGATGCTTGCAATGTAAAAATCTATTATTGTATTACTGTGAAAATCCAGGTAGAGAATCCTAATAATTTAAACAATAATCTTACTATGAATAAAATAAAAATTATTAACAATCAAATGCATTTTTAACACTTTTGATAATTAAGTTGTGTTCTTTTGAAGAATAAATTTA
>NW_017731873.1:570844-577600 GCF_001890085.2 Hipposideros armiger
GCCAACTTGGGCCAGTGAAGCAACGTCCTCCACAACTAGACTGAAGAACAAAATGACAGCAACTTGTCTGTTCCCCTTCCCGCAATTCCCCACACTGTTCCCATCCCCCCAATTCCCCAATTAAAATCTTAAAAAAAAAGAGAAGAAAATGAAAAGGTAGAGAACTCATCCAGAGAGCTTGCTCAGAGAAAAAGAAGAGTCATCATTGCTGAACCCTTTATTTAACCCTTCACTCTGCTTCTGGCTAGCCTAGCGATTTAGCTGAAATGCTGATCTCCCCTCTGGAAATCTTACTAGAACAGACTAAACAATGGAGAGCACCTTGCAGGGATACAGGAAGGATTTGCTCCCGGAAGACAGCTCAGTCACAGTCTCTCATGGTGTGGGCGACAAAACACACTTTAAATCTCAAAACCATCATAAAGGATATTCAAAACTATCGTTTACATTTTTGAACCGAGTAGTCTGGCCAGGGTAAACAATTCTGGAAATCAAATCAGAGCTATTTTGAGCTAAATGAGGCTTTGCTAAGGCACTGCTAAGTTCTTGGGAATGCATAAAAAACACATTGCACACAATTAAAATGTTAAATTACACATGAACAGAATCTGGCTCTTTAAAAAAATAAAGCAACACATGGAAAGTTACCTCCTTCCATGGAGGGATGTAAAAAAGATGCCCAAAGGAAAACAGAAGAATTCGAATTATAAATATTGCCTACTGATACTGTTTTGTCATGTAGAAACCATAAATTATAGAGAAAGAATGTACCTTAAAAGTCAACAAGTCCAACATCCTTGATTTATAGATATAGAAACAGAGGTCTGGGGAGGCAAAGTGACTTGTTTGGGACAAAAAAACTATTTATGGAAAGGCAAGGAATAGAACAGAGACTAGCGGACTAGCAATCTAATGTCAATTCACATTAAGTGTCAGGTTCACTTGCCTCTACTGACGAGCTGTTGCCAAGCTGGAGAATGGGGCTCTTGGCACAAAGGCCTCGCACAATGTAGACATTTCAACCAGGCAGCAGATGAAGTACAGAGCAAGCGCTGAGTTAATGCACTGCACGCAATGCTGCTCAAATGTGTGTGTCAGGAGGAAACTTCACAGTGTTTTCAAAAGACAGTAAAGTGGTTGGGAGCCTGTTTTAAAGGATCAGAACATTCCGACCTTTTCTCTGTTCTTTTCATGTGCACAGTGAAAGAGCAGAGGTGTCCTCTTTCCAACGTAGGCTTTGGAGTGTGAGACCAAGAAAGCTATTGATGCAAAACTGCTCTTTAGTAACATAGCACTTCCGCAAGGCACCCTCAGCGGAAACCGGAATGATGGCCATTTTAGCCTCCTTTTTAGGAACCTGACATCAGTTTTAAGACAGCCTCTCCCCAAATGCAAGGTACACATGTTGCCTGTAGACATGCTCCAATGAAGGAACTCAGCAGTTGTAATTTGTATATATCCTCCACACTCCTTTTTCAACATACCCTCTTCAACCATAACTATAGATCCTGGCTTTCCCCTCTTGTTCACATCCCAAAGAACAGAAAAAAGTCATTCCTCTTTGTTATGTATCAATACTGGCTCTTTGCCTCTTATCTACCAATTTCCCTTTCATTCCATAAGTGCAATAAAAATGTGTTCTAATACTTGCTTTAAATCCTCTGGTTCTTAGGAATGTTTCACTATTAAGGGTTTTTCCTTCACCCCTAAGGTAAATGAACTTACCATAGTCCATTACAATTGTCATTTTGTCTGAGGACCATGGACAAACTCTGTCAGGTAGTGTTTCACTCTTATCTCTCTGTCCATCAGAGAGGAAGTCTTGCTAGTCCCTCTTTAGTGTGAAGCTGATTATTGGCCTCACAATTGCACAAAAGGAGATGCGGTTCTTTCCACACCTGAAGGCATTTGAGGTGCAATTTGTGTGGTACTTACAAGCCCTGCTAAAAGGAATAGCTGCCTATTTTCCTAATCTGTCTGTTTGCATTTGTGGGCATTGAGAACGCACAATGAAGACGCTAACATGTGGATGCTTTCACAGGTTTGTGTTGGGCAGTAACTACTGGTAACAAAGAAGAGAAAAAGCTCTTCCCAAATCCGTCTTTCATCGGGTGATATACGTTTGAGGATATTCTTGGGCAGACCTTCTAAAACGGTCAGAAGTTGCCATTTCTACAGACATGGACTAAAATTAACATAACTGGAAAAAAGGCTTTTCATCTTCTAATTTCAAATATTCTGTCGTTATTTGAAAACATGTAATATGTAGTCTATAAATATAAGATGCTAACCTTAAAGTGAGTGATAGAGAATAAGGTAGCCTGTAATGAGAAATTGGTCAATGAGTTTCTATAGGACTTAGAAAAGGGAAAGAGTTTTAACTCTCCGTGATGGCTTGTTGTTATTCTGCTTGAAATTTGAGATGAATTAGGTGAATTTGAGTGAAGTCCTCTTCAGCAAAATAATAAAATAATGATTTTATTATTTTACAAATATCTGTCTTAGATAAGTGCTTTAAATATGTTAAAAATCTATGGAATCCTTAATCAGAATCTCAGCAGATAAGGCCTGAGACTCTACACTGATGCAACACTGTGCAGTGATTTGTGGTGTCCAGGATCTGAACACTCCTAGGTCCCTCAATAGTGTCTGCCATGCCCTTGACAGTTTGAGATGGTTAAGCACTTGCAAGAAAGATGTTCCTGCTCTTCACTAAACAGCTGTCTATAGCTTTTATATTCCAGATGGCTACAGGAAAGGTTGAAATTTTGTTACAAAAATAAACTACTTCCCTTTATATCTTTGTTACAGAAACAGCAGAAGCAGAATGGATCAAAAATTTTCAAAGGAATAATTAGTTAGGGGTCCCCCCAAATGGCTTAGCAAATATTCTATTGAAATTCCAAGTTTCTATATCAGAAAGCAAAGCACACTTGACCTTGGCCTGGAAAACTCTGATCGCTGCAGAAACCAATCAGCTAACTCTACTATAAAAACTTTGCTTCCTGCAAACAAATTAATTTTTGAACAGGAATATGATTAAAAGATGAAATAACATGTTAAATAGAGTTGTTTCTGAAAGTAATTATCCATTATGTTCAGTTGCTCTTGATAATCCTATAATGCTGACAGATTAGAGTAAGATTCTCACCTCCACTCTGTTAATGACTAGAGGACTTGTATTTAATACTTTATCATTGATTTATTTGTTAATTCGACAAAAATATACTGTGAATTACTATGTGCCAAGCTCTGAAAAGTTCTGGGAATTCAGCAGTAACTATGACATGTACAACTTTTACTTTTAGGGCACTGTAGGAATTGAATATATCTGGCTTGGATTTTCAGGTTCTTGGATCAGAAGTTGTTCCTCAAGAGTATAATTGTATTAATTTTTACAATGATATTCGGAAAAGGGCTTGGAGGGAGTCCTAAAGTAAGTAAGTCTGTTACATTCAATTTATAAATGGCTCCTCTCTAAGGAGGTAGTGTCTCATGACAAACAAATTCTGCAAAAAAGTTTGAATTGTTCTCAATAATCTTATTAATTAGGTGAAACAGGGCACAACAATTCTTAAGGGCAAAAAAGTTGTGTATAAGGCCGACTTGTTTTTCATATAGGATGCTAGACTGAAAGGTCCAGACTTGCACTATTTTTAGAAGCAAGATACTTTTGAATTTTGATGGGTTACTTATATTAACTATATTGAGTAAAATTAGGAAATATAGTTGAGGAGCATTCTGAGTCTACAAATCATCAGGTGACTATTATAGAGCTATAAAGTTCAGTAAAGACAAGTTCATAAATTGGAATAGAAATATCAGTGGAAATTTGTTAATTTATTCAATGAATATTTATTGACCTTCCACTATAAGCCACGCAATGTACTAAGGATATAAAGATGAAAACAGTTCTTCCTTCAAAGACTTTGTAGATGAGTCAAGTCTCTCGGGGAAGAAGATATATATATATATATATATATATATATATATATATATATATATATATATGGCTGTGAAAGAAATGTGTACTGGGTATAAGGGCAGTTCAAAGAGAGTGAAAATTCAGGATTGGATTCTCAGAGAAGATACCAGCTACCCTTCTTANAAAAAATATTTAATCAGAAAATAATTGTTGTAAATAATCAGTAGCTAGGAATAAAGCAAAAAACTGATTGTGATTTCATAGAGTAGATAGATGTGTTTATAATTAGATGGAGGTTAAGAGTTAAGCAATTACTCCTGATGCATGCCATCAGCAATGGAGGACAAGGGGAATCTCATGAAAATCCTATTTAAAGGTTTGCAGGGAAGCAGACAACAATTTTTTTCTTTTAACTCAGGAAAGTCAAAAGTCCGTGGTGGGAAACACCTAGAAACAAACAAAAATCCTAACTCTGTGGTGGCAAGGGGCTTGATTTTTCACGTAGGAATTTTCATTGCAGATAGAGACAGCTCAAGAAGAACCTGAGATCTTGGCACAAGAGATCCTGTACTGAAGAAACGGTGCATTGTCTCTCTTTCATCCCCTTTTCCTTATACCTGCCCTATTCAAGTAACTGGAGAAATAAACTTAAGTTATAGCTGTTGATGCACTTGTTATAACCATTAATACACGTGTTCCCATGTCACTATATTAAAATTTGCTTTCACTTAGTTTGTGCTTAGGGCCCTTTGAATGACTGAGTAAATTAATTGAAAGACCTAATAAAAGTAAAGTAACATGAAAGAACAATCCTTATTTTTAGCTCTAAAAACTATTCAAGGATGAGAAGAATAAGAAGAAATTAACACCTTCCATAAGCATTCCTTCAACACTTGACTTTGTTCAGAATGTGAGTATGTCTATATTATTGTTTGTTTTAAATTGCTTCAATTGGTGTATTGTGTTTACTTTGAACTTCTTGGAATTCCAAATCTGTAAATTGCATTCCAACCAAACAGCAATACACCACTCACAGGGTGAAATCCCCTAAGAAGAATGAGATTAGCTCATTTTAGTGAAAGGTAAGTTCATTAAGACACTTTGAGGGTTGGTGGAATGTCTGGAGTTAGAGTTTTTTCAAGTACCTTGAGTTCAACAATTTAATTTATTGAATACAAACTTATTGAACACTTCCTATAAGCAAGATACTGTGGGGATACATACAGGTAAAAGTTGCTGCCATTAAGAAATTCACGATCCTAAAGAGTAAATATGTCCACTATTAAATATAAAAGAAGAAAGAATGTAGTTAGTTCTCTGAACACAATGGGTGGATAAGTCAAGTTGGGACCAGAGGACTGGGAAGCTAGAGAGGACTGTAGCTTGGCACTCCAGCAGCCATTTTTTGACCATTAGGGAGATATTACTGACACACTGAGAACGGCAGAGAAGGAAGACGGCAAGAGTGTGTAGGTCCTTGATGACATCGTTCAGCTGCTAACCAATCTAGCAACTGCCTACCTCTGGACTTCTTTCTTGATTAGAAAGATAAAAATTTAATTAAGATAATACCACTTCCAGTCCATCATTCGTTCTTGCAGTTGAAATCATTCTACTTTTTGTTTCAGGGCCCAGAAATCTGGCTGAGTTGTAACAAGGGGTTGAATGAAACTTAAGGGTTGCAATGAGAATAGAAAGGTGGGAACAAATGCAAACATTTAGGATAGACAGGAATCTGCGTTTCTGAACACGGGGGCGGGGGGGGGGATTGGAGAGAGGGAAGAGCCAAAGATACCTGAGTTTTAAGATCTGATGGATTGTGTGCACGACTGCTATCCACCTCAATAGAATAAGAGAGAAGGAATAGGTTTGAGGGCAGAACACACTGAGTGTAATTTTGCTGTTGAGGTAAGCAATGCAGGAAAACCATGACATAAATTTTGCTAAAAACTTTTGAACCAAATTACCATAATTTATGAGGAAATCAGCATGACATTATGCCCAATAGGTTAAGTAAGTCTTGTTCACTCTGCATTGAAGTGACATTTATTCAACGTTGAGTTTAATGTTGCAAATAAATCACTGGTCTGCTTCTTACTGGTTGAGCAAAACAGATTGAATAGCCACATTAATCTCTGTTTTCTTCTGAAACCTGACTAAACTGAGAGCAAATGTTTAAATCTACAAGGGCTAATAAATGGGCATGCTTCCTCAGGGGGTTAGCCAAATTAAGGAAGGATTCAAGAGGACAAGATGGGATTCTGGAATCAGGGCATCCAGCAGAGGAGAGAAGCAAAGGAAATTCCTAAGTTGATGATGAAGGAAGACAGCTACATACCTAAAGAGCAGCAGCTAGTACCTACTGGAAAAAGAGGGTGGCAAGCAGGATTGTGTTTAATGAAAAAGATTTCTAGGAAAGTGCAGATTTCTCTGCTGTGTCATTTTCTACTCACATGGGTAGATCTTTCTTGGCTCTAATGTAGCCCTCAGGGACACTGGGAGTCTTCCCAGGTACCCTGGAAGAAGGTAAAGTTGAATAATCACAGGATAGCCATAAAAGCTTAGATGGAAATACAGAGGTAGATGTCAGGAGAAGAAACAAAGAGTTGAAAGCAATTGGCTTGGGGAGTCGGAACCAGCAGTGGGGATTGGGGGTGGGGGAGCATCAGGAAATGCTGTACAAGTTATAATAAGCCTTCCAGAGCAATTTGATCTCTTAAACAAATCATACAAATAGCTTTGATGAAAATTAAAATTTAAAAGAAAATGAAGGGCCGGCCGAGTGGCACAATGGTTAAGAACTGGCTTGGGACGCCAGAGGGCCCCGGTTC
>NW_017731873.1:580640-617362 GCF_001890085.2 Hipposideros armiger
TCCACTATAAGCCACGCAATGTACTAAGGATATAAAGATGAAAACAGTTCTTCCTTCAAAGACTTTGTAGATGAGTCAAGTCTCTCGGGGAAGAATATATATATATATATATATATATATATATATATATATATATAGCTGTGAAAGAAATGTGTACTGGGTATAAGGGCAGTTCAAAGAGAGTGAAAATTCAGGATTGGATTCTCAGAGAAGATACCAGCTACCCTTCTTAAAAAATAAGCACTAAATGTTTAACAATCAGGTGAACATATTGGCATAGACATTGTCTCAGAAGACGGAGACATGTGAGTGAAATAAAAGAGATGTGAGGAGCATGTTTAGGCAATGGGAAGTTGTAACTTTGTCTAGAACAAGGATCGGCAAACTGCGGCTCGTGAGCCACATGCGGCTCTTTGGGTACGTTCTGTCTCAAAAGTTTGCAGACCCCTGGAAGAGCCAATCCTGTCCCTCACAACAATTTAAAAATTATTCGAGAGCCATAAATATATTTTTACAAATAAGGAAAATTTAAAGTAATATTATAAATGAAGCTCTGATCGTTTTATTTTCATTTTCAATTTTACTTCAGAGTCACACGTATGTACCCAAAGAGCCGCATGTGGCTCGCAAGCCGCAGTTTGCCGTCCATGGCGGCTGTTCCGTCTGAAAAGTTTGCCGACCATGGCGGCTGTTCCATATGAAAAGTTTGCCAACCCCTGGTCTAGAAGGTACGATTCAAAGGGAATCATTATGAATAATGGATCTGGAAAGAATCTAAGATACAAGAGAGAAGGGCAGAAGAGACAAGTAAGCCAAGCAGTCTGAGCCCGTTTATTCACTGAAGCATTTATTGAAATTAATTGAATACTACTCTGCCATAAGAAGAAATAGTGCCATTTGCAACAACATGGATGGATCTTGAGATTATTATGCTAAGCGAAATAAGCCAGGCAGAAAAACTCAAGAACCATATGATTTCACTGATAGGTGGGATATAAAACTGAAAGCAACAAAGGAACAAGACAAACAAATAAACAAAAACTCATAGGCACAGACAAGAGTTTAGTGGTTACCAGAGGGGAAGGGGAAAGAGAGGTGGTAGATGAGGGTAAATGGGGTCAAATATATGGTGATGGAAGGAAAACTGACTCTGGGTGGTGAGCACACAATGTGATATATAGATGATGTATTACAGAATTGCACACTTGAAACCTATGTAATTTTACTAAACATTGTCACCCCAATAAATTTTAATAATAAAATAAACAACAAAAAAAAGCAATGCAGACTGAGAGTCTGAGAAGCAAAGCATAAAGCAGCCATCAGGAGGCTGAGAACCTGAGCGGAGCTACTGGCAATATCACAGTGCCGGGAGATAAAAACCAGACTGCAGAGGTTATCAGGGAAGGGGAGCCTTGGTAAATATCCAAAGTATTCAGTTGGGAGCCCTAAAGGACTACTCTCTAGCAGTAACAGCAAATCAGAAATATAGATAAGACCTTACCAAGACTGGAAGCCAGTCTTGAACTGGCTCAAATCTTGATTAGACTGAAGCAATATATAACTACACTAAGTGCCTGCCAGAAATTAAACAAATTCATTGTGGAGGAAAATAATACCATTTAGAGATTCTAGGATTTTTCATACACAATGTCTGGGATTTAATAAAAAAAAAACTACCAGGTAAACCAAGAGATGAGAGCAAAAGAAAGAGGAAAAAAAGACAATAGAAATAAATTCACAGGTGATCCAAGTATTAGAAAATTTTATATCTATGATTAATATACTAAATAAAATACAGGTTTCCTCCACTATCTAAAAGTAGAGCATTTCTAAAATGGCGTTGAAGCGAAGAGCATATCCCAATTTCTAAAAGTTCACCTTACCCCACTTCACTATTAATGAAAGACCTATATTTGTGGGGTAACAGCTTTTTCATAAAAGCAAAAATTCTCTTCAGATATCTTTCAGTTAGTGAAAACAGATATTAATGTAGGTCTTTCATATAAGCAAAGTGGCATAATGTGAATTTTTTGAAAACGAGGGTTATTTGTAGATAGGAAGAAGGATAATTTCACCAAAGAACTAGTGTTACAAGAAAACATCAAATGGAAATTTTATTCTGAATAAAACCAAAACCAAGAAAGCAAAACGTGCTTAAAGCAGGTGAATGAACACAACTGAAGAATATTCATGACCTTGAAAATAGAGCCAGTAGAAAATACCCAGAACTAAATAATGAAAAGAAAAAAGGATGGAAAGTACAGAAAAGATCACAAAAGACATGTGGAACATAGTGAAAAGGAAAACATACATGTAATTGAAGTCCCAGAAGAGGAGGAGATAGAGGGGAACATAGAAGCAATATATGAAGAGGTTATGACCAAGAATTTTCCAAAACTAAAGAAAGTAAAAAACTCAAGAAATCTTATTATCCTCAAGCAGAAAAAGTACAAAGAAAAACACATTTAGGCATTTTAAAATACAATCTCTGCAAAACCAAAAAAGAGAGAAAATCTTGAAGAGTAGAAAAAATTACCTAAAAAGAAAAAAAAAAGAAAACCAACAATTAATTTTTTTCCTAATGCAAGTCAGAACCAAAGGAATGATGTCCTCAATCTGTTGTACAAGTTGATGACAATTGCTGTACAATTGTTGTACAATTTTATGACAAGTCTGCCATTATAAAGCAAAATTCTCCTAAAAATAAAGGTGAAATAAAGACATTTTAGGTGTATAAAAACTGAATTTGTCTCCTCTCTAAAAAGAATACTAAAAAGAGTTGTTCAAATAAAGATAAATGATCCCTAACAGAAGATTTAAAATCCAGAAAAGAATGAAGCCTGCAGGTAGACCCAATTTGATGTTCTGTGAGCAGCTAAAACTCTGAGAGAAAACCCATAGTCTTTCTAGTTTAAAAAACTGCAGGATAAAGTTCAGGGCAATCACAGCTACTGGAAAATGAGATGAAAATCCCATAAAGGAGAGATCCAGACAGAGGGAGCCCCAAGTTCTGTCTATAAACTCTGCCTAAGTCTCTCCCTGATCCCTGAACTGTACATGCACTGGACAGATTCCAGATAAGAATTAAAAAAAAAACTGATCTGAGATTTGAGCTGTCATTCAAAAGACAGAATATGATGGTAGAGTCCAATCAAGTTAATTGTTTTATAAAACACTCTTGAAGGTTAAATAAAATAGAATTCAGATTCCCCACAAGATAACATCCACATTGCTCCAGTACAATAAAATATATCTCAAAGATGAAGAAACCTTGAGTTTGGGCTTGTACTGTCTTCTATAAAATAGCAGTTTAAGAATCTGTTCTCCAATAAGGAATGCTATTTTGGTTTGAATGAAATGATTTTAATAAATTATTGGTAATCTATTTTTTAGAACATTTAACATCCAGTTCCAACAATATAATCTCTTAAATTATGAAAACTGCCAGTAACAATTCACATAAACATAGACCCCCATGGACAAAGTGTGAAAAAATACTGGGGAAGAACTACAAGGCCATCCCCAGCGAAGAGTGCTTTTGAATCAAGAAATAGAAGCTCCCTTAACAAAGAACTGAGGGGATCTATTTGTGGTTTCATGTCCACATTTTGAAAGCCCCCAATTGTGGTTTTATTATCAAAATAATAAAGTGTCAATGGCATTTCTCCTCACAGTAAAGAATTAATTAAACAGCCTCTATAATGATCTGGCTTCTAATAGTGCTATTTCTGACATGAGACCCTTTTACCTTGGTTCTGAATTACACAAATCCTTGTAAATGCTCTAGTTATAAGTACTCATCTTGCTTCCCTACGTGTGATATGAATTTCTATGATCATAGGATCACAATTATCTCCTCAGTCTTTTCAGAGAATTTGTATAGCCCCTTTGATAAGAGAAACTCAAAATGTTTTGCAAACACACTGTTTACCCGAGCCAATATGAATCACATTTTGTAAGGATAACAATATCACCTTTCAAATTGTCAGGCAAAAGAAAGTCTTAAATCACATCTAGGGACCTGCTACAAACACAGCAAGAGAGCTAAGTTCTGGAAATCAAGTAATTTTTCCATTATCAAATATACCTTGCTTTATGAAATAGATGGATTTCCTTAAAATTTTTTATTAATGAATTGCTTTTAAATCAAATCTAACTTTAAAGCACTCTGAGGGCTTATTCCATAGCAATGAAGCTTGTTGACTATAGCCATTAAATTTTCCAAAAGGAGAATAAAATGTGTATTACAAATTTCAGAGAAAAAATTCACTTTGAATATGCCAAGAGAAATCTAAATTTGCAATTTGTCTGAAACATTGCATAAGAGTCACAAAATCCAATGGTTATAGGGCAAGACAGGAAACATAACCTAATAGAGTGAGGCTAAGTACAGGGTACTTAAGTACAGGGTAATAAAGTGGGGTGGGGGTGGGCATGGGGGTGGGGTAGACACTGAGGCACACAAGTAAGATCATACCCCATCTAAAGGGGCAACTGCTATTCAGATCTCAGCTTGTGTACAGTATTTGGGAATACAAGCCCATTTAACCACATCCTCTGAGTTTTCAAGAGACAATGGAAACCTGTAGGTTTATGAGAAATTTTTTGATATCTGAATTCAAAATCTTTTAAAGTCACTGGACAGGGCAAACAGACAATGCATGCTGACTAGACCAGAACTATAGGACACTGCATTGTGATCTATATATACTGACACATTCTGAAAAAAAAAAAAAAACGTAACCACTCAGAAGTTAACCCTTTAGATCATGACATGGAAAGAAAATCCCAAGGGGTCATTTGGCACAGATCTTCTATGAAGGTAGGTCTATGTCAAAACTATTGACATTCATTCAATGAACACTTGCCATAAGTATCAACTCATACCAGGCATTATGCTAGGTGGTAGAGATATGACACTGAACAGGATGCTGTCCTCCCCCTATTGAAGAGGTTGAGGAACAAGAACCATCCTACCCCTGGCTTTATGTTGCCAAGTGGAATGGTGGGATCTTCACCAGCATAACACTTCTGGCCCCTGGTCCATCCTCTCTCGCTCTCTTTTCCCAGGGGAGGAGGAGTGACTTCCCTGATTGGTGATTTTTTTAGAAGGACCTGAGAAATTATAGGTTGGCTTCTCCTCCTCTGTCCTTGGAAATTCAACTGCTCCTGGCCTCACCTGGGTAGGGAGTGGCGGTGGGGTTAGGGACAAATAACATTCTGAAGGATATGTTCAGTTCAAGAGAGAGTTAGAAAACCATCTGTCCTCATCTAAGCCAGGTCTTCCAATAATTTTAAAGGTTAAAATGTTTAGGACAGAAAATTTTGTCTCCTCTGTCTTCTTTTCTCTGCGGTTCCAAGCCAAGACAGAATAGAGAGATGCTAACTAGTGGATTTATAAAAATTTCAAGTCTTTCCAGTGAACCCCAGTGCAAAATGCTGGTCATGGTGATAAGTTGTATATTGTGCTATGAGAACATATAGGAGGGGGATCTTAACCTGGACTCAAAGAGTCAGAAGGGCTTGTTGCAAAAATCATGAAGAATGATTATGTATTTATCCAAGTAAAGGCATGAGTAAGTATGGAAATACAATGTTCCTAGAATAGGAAACAGCGTGTGCAGAGACACTGGGGGTAGCATGGCATATGGCAGAGTCAACAGTAGCTCAGTGGGGTGAGAGTGTAGAGAAGAACAAAGAGAAGCAAAGGGCTGACACTGGAGGAACCAGCAAGTTCTGAAGGGTCCTATAAATCCCATCAAGGAATATGACTTTCTGAAGAAAATGAGAGATGACGCTGAAGTGTTTTCAGTGGGAAAGTCACATAATCAGATTTGTGGTATTAACAATCTGAGAAAAAGGCTGTCTGGCCACAGTATTATAAATGGGTTGCACCTAATTACTCTTTGTTCACTGCAGCATTATTTACAACAGCCAAGATATGGAAGCAACCTAAGTGCCCATCAATAAACGAAGGGATAAAGAAGATGTGGTACAAAAATACAATGGAATATTACTAGGCCATAAAAAGAATGAAATCTTACCATTTGCGACAACATGGATGGACCAAAAAGGTATTATGCTAAGTGAAATAAGTCAGACAGAGAAAGACAAATACCAAAAGACCTCAATTACATGTGAAATCTCAAGAACAGAAAAAACAAGCAAACGAAAGAGAAATCAACTCACAGATACAGAAAAAAACTGATGGTTGCTAGATGGGAGGGGAACTGGAAGGATGGGTTAAAAAATTTGAAGGGATTAAGAAGTGCAAATTGGCAGTGATGCAATAGTCATGGGGATGTAAAGTAAAGCATAGGAAATGTAATCATAATATTGTAATACCTATGTATAGCTCCAGGTGGGTCCTAGAGCAGTCAGGGGGATCACCTTGTAACCACTACACTATACACATGAAACTAATATAAAATAATATTAAATGTTAACTGTAATTGAAAAATTTTAAAAAGGTGAAGGGGAATAAAAGGTTCAAATTTCCAGATATAAAATGAGTAAGTCATGGGGACATAACGTACAGCATGGGGAATATAGTCAATAATGTTGTGATAGTGTGGTACGGTGTCAGATGGTTGCTGGACTTATCATGGTGATTACTTATTTAGGTATATACCATATTTGCCGGCGTATAAGACGACTGGGCATATAAGACGACCCCCTAACATTTCCACTCAAAATACAGAGTTTGTTATATACTCGCCGTATAAGACTACCCCCTCTTCCACACACCTTCCACACACCAAATTTACCAAAAAGGTAAAACAATATCAGATTTGATTTCAACATTTTAATTTATAATGAACGGTATGTGGAATGAAGTGGGCGGGCATCGGGAGGCCACTATGGCACGGGGCAAGCACTATGGGCAGTCTATCTGAAGTGTACCTGGCGTATAAGACGACCCCCCACTTGGAGGCATATTTTTCAGGGCCCAAAAATCGTCTTATACGCCGGCAAATACGGTAAATGTTGAATCACTATGGTGTACACCTGAAACTAGTATAATATTGTATGTTAGCTATATTAAAAATCTTTTTAAAAAATCCCCAAAACCACCAACTTAGCACCAGCATCTTCTTCCTCTTTATGCTTCAAGAAGTAGAAGCCAAGGGGGTTCAGGACTACACATAAGAGTTTCCATTTGATAAAACACAAAGTTCAAGGCAGCCTTTGCTTTGAAAGTTGTTGTTTTCATGTTCTAAAAGATCTAAGGCTATTAAACCTAGTGGCGATATGCAAGAAGGGAAACCACTTCAGAACTGTTATAGTTCTCCTAATGGAAGCATTGTTCAAAGCAAGTGCTTTGGGTTTTCTCCCAAAGCAGTGTTTACCAGAGAGAAAAAACATTGGCCTTTAGCTCATATAGGGCAAATGTTATATTGCATTTTAGCAAGGCCTCACTGAAAATTTCTTGACTTTTCTTTTCTTATTGTTTAAGCCATGTGGCTTGTCATTATTATTGTCCTATTTTAGCTGTATGGTAATTTTAACACATTGCCAGTGTACTACAATGATGCAATATAGGCATTATTTGTAAAGCAAGCCAAGAAGGTGTAATGCAATTTACAGAAACTTCTTCAAGAAGTTATTGAGTTGCTCATATTACTCTTAGCACTCATTGCCTTATATTCTAGGTATTTGCATGTTTTTTGAAAAGTACATTTCTCTTTATGTCCACCCCACACATATTTTACATAAAATAGAAATAACTATTTATAATTCATAACTGAATTAATTACTTGTTTAATTAATTAATTACCTGTTTTTTATTTTTAATTCCTGCTTCTTAGAAAACACTAATAAAATTGTTTTGTGTTTTATTTATAACTTATAGGAAAAAATCTTAGCCAGAATGGAAAATAATTTCCTAGGAGATTCCAAAGAAATTGTACACTATTCCCTGCCTAATAAATACTGCTCATATTCTAAGACTGTCTCCACATTTCTTTCTTTATTTATATGATGATAATTTTGCCTGTCTTTTGCAAGTTAGAAAGAGTTTAACCCCTCCTAAAATTTTAGATCTATGGTAATTTTCTAACATCGACCACATCTGCCATGCATTGAGGCTCACTATGTGTTGGAAACAGCCTGTCCACTGAGGGCAATATTTTGGGGTCTGCCTTGCAGCTGCCACATGGTAGTACAATGGGCATGAGGAATTCAAGGTCTCCAGGTGGGCAGACCTGCTTATAATGACTCTGGACAGCATAAAGAAAGAGAAAAACAAACCCATTCTCAATTCAAGACCTAGGATGAAACCCTACAAATTTTCCTATCCATGCTAAAAAAATCTGTCTTTCCAGCTGTATGGCTGAAGGAGTAAAAAGTCATCAAATATGAAGAATACTTAGTCTGATTCTCTCACATGCTGTTTTACTGTGTTTGAACTTGGAGAATAAGCCAATCAGGGGCCAGTCAGGAAATGCATGGCACATTCAAATTGAGTAATTCCAGGAGAGTTTACTAAAGGAATTATTTACAAAGGTGTGAGCAGGGGGTGAGCAGGGTAAAGGGAAACCACAGTACCACAGAATTAGGAAGAACTGGGTGATATTATCATTCATAAGCCTGAAAGTGAGGAGATGGAGAAGTTACCAGGATCCAGAGACAAAAAAGAGCTATTTGGAGAGAGCCACCAGGCTAAGAGTTACAACCTTTGGTTAAAAATGATGCAGCCAACTTATGACAACTTCACAGAGGGGGAGCCAGGGGAACAAACACCTGACCTCACTACCTTCCCTGATTCCTATCTATGCCTGTCACCCCTCTTTGTTCGAACCTATTTGTAAGTCACTGGACAGGGAGCTTATTAATACAGGTCAGAGACTGAGGACCCACGGCAGGGTGGAGAAGGTTTTTAGCCCAGAGAGGATGGAAAGCTAAAAACTGCATCTCACTAAATTCCTGTCTCTACCAATTAGTTGCACATAAGTTATAGAAGAGAGGGGTAAGTATGTGAGTTAACTCCAACAGATGTGACTCTTGGCAGCAGCTGGATGTTATGTTTCATTGTCTGTCACCAGCTTCATGGCGGGGCAGCTAAGGTAGCAGCACAGTACAGTGGCAGCAGCAATAGCCACCTCCTGACTCTGCATCACAGTTACGGTGTTTCTACTATGTACTTACCTAAAGCCCTATTTATTTACCTAAAGCCATAACCCATGATTTCCACTTCTTTAAGGATTTTATTTCTGCTTAAAATTTCTAGAGTTGTTTCTGTTTACTGAATTTAACTTTGACGTCATATCATGACAGTAGGTAAAAACATTGTAATTTATTTGCCTCACGGTGTTTCCATGCATATTTTACTTTCCCACTTGTTTTTAGCTTTTTCAGTTGCCTAGATCCATGAATGTTCTAGAGGGTGTATTATTAAATCAAAGACTTGAGGAGAAGGTGCACACACCAAATTAACACAAATGGACATAATCCTAATACTTTACTTGAGTGTTATGATAAGCTGATCTTAATTGTGGCTTATTTTAAGTGAATAGGGGATTTTTGTAAAGTGTGGGGGAAAAATACAATGTTTGAGAGAGATGAGTGTCGACATGATGTTGTAATGCATGATTTATTCACCCATTCTCTATGTTCCTTAAGAGGGATCAGAATGTATGCATATTCTTCTCCAGGGTCTCCAGTACACATTTGTATGGAATAAACAAAGATTTTGGAAAAGATTTTAATTGGCTATTCTGCATAATTAAAAAATGCAGATAAGAGATATTGCAGTTGAAATGAGCTGGTTGATTACCATGGAGATTGGCAAGTCTCAGCATGGCAAAAACAAAATAGTGCCACTCTTTCTGCAGAGGCTAAATTAGTTTGGTATAGTAGATAGCAAAGCCATGCAGTCATCAAAATTGACTGGTTCAGATAGACCATTTTTACTGTTGGTGAACTGATCATCTCAGAAAAGTCATATTTATGGTGTCTAATGAAAACCAAATAAAATCTCCCAATGAAGAGCAACTGATGTAATATACTATAATAGAGAGTTTCATTTCTTTGCCCCATTCCTAGATCTGAGTCAATTCACAGTCTCAATATCCCTTGAATAAAGAGGAGGCTGTGTATCCTTGAGGAAGGACCCTGAAATACTATTACAAGATAACTGTATATATACTTTTTCACCTGGTTGAAATAGATCTGTAACCATTTATCAAGGTAACTGTATACTAAGAAATATGGCAATATAAATACCCTTTAAGGAATATTAAATACTGGCTCTGAACCAACGTGAGTCCCTGAATGTCACTGTAGTTTACCAGTCAGAGCGAGGTCAATAAAAGTCATGAAGTAAATGGAATTTCAATTTGGGTATACCTCATTGTAGAAAACAAATCCTTTTCCAAAGTTACCTAGTATCTGAGGACATAGTTGGAATAGAAATGCTCATCAACTTGCTAGAATCCTCACATTCGTGTCCCAACTATTATGGTTGGAAAGGCAAAAAGGAAGACTGAAACACCAATGCCCCACCACAATCATAACTCAATAGCAATAGCCCAGTCTAGCCCTGGGGTAATTTCAGACTGAAAGACTATCATCAAAGACTTAAAAAAATTCAGATTACAGACTACATTCTTACGTTGTTCTATAGTTTTCCAAATGTGAAAGATTGATAGGCCTTTAAGAACAGTGGTTTATTTTATACTTACATAGCACCTTATTAAGTGATTAATTTGAAATTCTAGATGTGGCCTCCTTCTTGGAGCAAATTAATACAGAACCTGTCATCTAACATAGCAGGTATGATCAAAATATAGGGTGAATGCTGCTGCCAAGTGCCATCAAGGTGATGTTAATTGTGTTTTTTGTTGTTGTTGTTGTTTTTTGCCTTGATGGAAATGTGTGAGTTGAGTTTGTACCAAGGAACACTAGGGTGAGCTCTCAATATTATAAGGGCTCATTACAGCACTTAAGAAATGATGTGTCTAGAAAACGTTCTGAGAAATGGACAAACAGTTTCATCCTTTATCATGACAATGCTCCGTGTCACACATCACTTCGGGTATATGGCAATTTCTGTCAAATAAAAACATTACAGTGTGTCCTCATCCACCTTATTCACCGGATCTAGCACTATGTGACTTCTGGCTCTTCCCCAAAGTCAAAATGACCATGAAAGGTAAATGTTTTGAATCAATTCAGGACATCGAGGCAGCCTGGACAGCACAACTAAAACACTCAAGAAAGAAGACTTCCAGAACTGCTTCAGAAAGTGGCAAGAATGATGGGCTAAGTGTGTTCAAAGCAAGGAGGAGTATTTTGAGACAGATTAATGGCAATGTGTCTTTTACAATAATAATTTTTTTTATTTAAACATTCATTATTGTACTGCTTGATCACACCTTGTACTTCTCTGATATTCCTCCCATAAGCCCATAACCCCGGTCTAATCAAGAAAAAAAGATCATAAAAATTCCAGCACAGGGCCATCCTATACAACTCCTGACCAGTACTCCTCAAAATGGTCACGATCATCAAAAACAAAGTCTGAGAAACTGTCACAGCCAAGAATTGTCTAAGGAGACGTGACTAGTAAGCATAATGTTGTATCCTGGATGGCACTCTGGAATAGAAAAAATACATTAAGTAAAAACTAAGGAAATGTGAATAAAGTATGGACTTTACTTATAAGTAAGGTATTAATAATGGTTCATTAATTTTAACAAATGTGCCATACTAATGTAAGATGTCAATAACAGGGGAAACCAGGTGCAAGTATATGGGAGCTTTGTATTATTTTCTCAATTTTTCTGTAACTCTAAAACTTTTCTTAAAAATAAATTGTATTACAAGTAGTCAAACCAAAAAGCCTAGACCAAAAAAAAATGTTAAAAAAACATAATTTGAAATCAGATTTTGGTATAGGTTACCCCATTTTGTTGTCACACTCAGTTACTCTCCCTTTTTCAGTTTGACTGTAATAATGTGGATAACCCCTGAAATGGGCTGATATCTCTCAGGTTTCTTATCTGCAAAGATTATTTCTT
This sequence comes from Hipposideros armiger, assembly GCF_001890085.2. Taxonomy (NCBI): domain Eukaryota; kingdom Metazoa; phylum Chordata; class Mammalia; order Chiroptera; family Hipposideridae; genus Hipposideros; species Hipposideros armiger. Next base: position 592,664 of record NW_017731873.1, read on the forward strand.
CCATCACTCCATCTCAGCCATCCATTTTAGAGTCATACCTTTGACTTTGCCATCATCGAGGACAGCACCATCTCCAAAAAGTTTGTTTCAAATATCCCATTCTAGGTACCCTTGACCTTGTCCTTGCAACCCACTTACTTTAGAACTCCTACTTAACCAATTCTTTGCTCTCACCTACTTCGCCAGTCCACGAACTCTACCATTCTTTCAACAGGCATTAGCACTTTCTGTCCCTAGTTCCCTTTTACCCAGCTCAGATTTTATTTCTCCCATAACAACACTCTTAGCTCTCTCCCATGCTCTCCTTCCATCAGTCTAACCTGCCAAAGGGCTAAGCACATGTAATCCTACCTGCCCATTGCAGGCCTGCATCAATGGCTAAACATCACTGGACAAAATATGCAACTCTTCTCACTTATTTTAAATCCAGGACCCCTATCTCAAAAGAGCCCTTGATACCACTTATCAAGTCTACCACATTTGACTAGAATTTTAAAAGTTTCTACTCTCCAAATAAACTATTTCACACTTTTCCTCCCTCCTCAAACCTCCAAAATCCCCTCCCCTATGCTTTGTTTACTGCTGAGGATCTTAGGCTTCACGCTGTACCACGCTCATTAAAGTCAAGGCGCACTGACCTTCTTTCTGTCCTGTAAACACCAACTCAGTTTCCGCCTTAAGCCATTGCCTCTACCAGGAATGCTCGCTTGCCCTTGATGTCCACAGGGCTGGTCCCTGGACCTTCAGGTTTCAACTCTACAGGCTCCTCCTTAGAGAAAGCTTTGTAAGTAGCCATTAAATCACTTTCTATCACATTACATCATTTTCATTCTCTGCATAGCACTAATCACTATCTGATGGTCCTTTTGTTACTTATTCATTTATTTGTTTGTTATCTATCTCCTGCCCCTAGAATGTTAGCTCCCTGAGAGTAGAGACCTTGTTGGACTTATTCACCAGTATGGACCTAGAACAGAACCGACACAAATTAGACACTCAAGAAAAATGTTTCAATGAATGAATGAACAGAGTCACCAAGTGTATTTAAACATAATATGAAAAGGCAACATTGTCATAGGTCCCATTCCTCAAGAAGAAGACTATGGCATGGAGATTAGTGCACAAGAAGTTTGTTAGAGGTGCTCTTAGGATTAAAGACTGTGAGAGGAGAGAAGGAAGCAGGACAAGGCAGAGGGGAAAGTTGACTGTGATACAGTCACAACAAAGGCCTTAGTCGGTCCTGCAGGCAGCTCTGGACCTGGGATGAGCCGGGTTGGGGCAGAATGGCCATGCTTTTGTATCCAGTCTCCCTCTCTTGTATCAACCAATCGTTGTTGATCCTGGGAAGGGGATGTGACCTCAGCCAAATGGCTCTTTTCAGCTGGGGGCAGTTTCCAGAGAGGGCTAATGGGCGAGGGCTGAAGGCCATTAACGGACAGCACTCTGGGAACTGCAGGAGACAGGTCCGTAACACATGATGGGAACATGCAGCACGTAGATCCATCTCTTTCTGTAAGTTCTGAGAGCGGCTTCTCCAGAATTGTGGAAGGCTTCTTTTTCTGGAGGGAACTTGCAAGGGGAAGGTTAGTTGGCCAGCTATATAGCCCTTTCTACTGCAGTTGTTCTCAGGGCCACAAATGATACTCATCATTTTCTTCCTCTAATATCCATTCTAGGTTCTCCTCCTCATCGGCAGTACCTCTTGGTCTTGGCGGCTACCTGGAGGGAAGAACCAGACACTCAGATTTTAGGTATCTGATCTCATGGTCCTCATGTTGTAATCAGGCTGAGGTTGCTGCATTGGTCCATTGATCGTCAAAATCAGGCAAAAGAGAACCCCAAAATGCCCAAGTGGATCACTGAGGTGCCACACATATTCCTCCTGCTACCCCAGTAGAGCAGCAGCCTTGCCTCCTCCTGATGACTGGGTGCCAGCGTGGTGACTCCTCTTCTTGTCTGCTAGTCCCTGGCATAAGGAACCTGGAATGCCTGGGCAGCAGCCACAGCTTAAAGTTCAATGGGATATTTGCTGAGTCCTCTGTTGGAAGCATTCCCTCTTTGTGAACCAAGATCTTAAATCCACAGAGCCCAGAGCTGTGGAGCTTTCAGAGCAGCCCTGTGATTGGTCCTCAGTCACCAATGCTCACAACTTCACTCACAGTGGCCCATGGGGTAGCAGCCACTGCCCAACATGCATTCCGTGCCTAGAATCTCTAAAATGAAAGGAGTAAAGGATTAGATAGGGTGCCAATTGCAATATCGTGCTTAGGGACATACCTCCTTTAAATGACTTTTCTTCTTTTAAAATCAAACTTCTATGTAGAATTGTTCTCATCCAATTTTATCCTCACAGAGGCAAAATTTGCATACTTGTTCAATTGTTTGTTGCCCTTTAGAGTCCCCATGAGAAAGTATGTTAGTTTCCTAGGGCTGCTGTATAAAAGTACCGCAAGCCAGGTAGCTTAGAGTAACAGGAATTTATCCTTTTATAGTTGTAGAGGCTAGAAGTCCCAAATCAAGGCATCAACAGAGTCATGCCTCCTCTGAACACTGTAAGGAAATCCTTCCTTGCCCTCTTCCTAGCTTCTGGTGGTTTGCCATCAGTCTGTGGCGCTCCTTGGCTTATGGCTACATAACTCAAATCTCCACCTTGGTTGTCACATGGCATTCTCCCTGTACATCACTCTGTCTTCACATGACTGTCCTCTTATAAGGACACCAGTCATATTGGATTAGGTGTCCACCAAACTCCAGTATGACTCCATTCTAATTACATCCACAATGAGCCTACTTCCAAATTTGATCACATTCTGAGGGATTAGGGCTTAAGACTTCAAGATATATTTTCCAGCGGGGTTAGAGGAGGGTGGAAAGAAGGACATAATTCAACCCGTAAGCAAGGGAAATTGGTGGAGAAGGGAATTTGATTATTTATTACTCTAAACTATCTCCCATCTGCCTTCACCCCACAAAATTCAAAATAAAGACATCTAAATTTATTTTTACGTATTGGGGCTTTCCCCAAGCTTTCATTTGAAGAAAGGGTCCCTAAAAATAGAAATTACTGGACTAGATAAATTAGTCTATAAATAGTCTATAAATTAGTCTACCAATAAAACCTCTTGTTTAATAACTCAGAAGCTAGGGTTATATAACCTAAGTTTGAACCTCAACTTAACCAATTATTGCTCTGTGTCCTGAGAAAGGTGATGAATTTGTTTAAAACTCACTTTCCTTTTTGTAAAGTGAGATCACTAGTTACCTATTTCAGAGAGTTGCTGTCAATATTGAACAAAATAATCCAAATAAAGTGTTAGCCCTATGTCCAGCACATAAAAAGTGCTCTGTTACTGTTAGCTCTTATTAATCTTTTATCTGCAAATATTGACATGTCTGGCCAACAGAATAAACTACAAGGATTCTAGCATGGATGTGTTAGGTGGCAGTGAAGACTCAAGGAAATTTCCCTGTGGTAACCTAAAAAAATGAATCATATTAACAAAATGAGAGTCCCTGACCCAGGAAAGGAACCCAGAAGCTTTGTAAAGCGCAGTCTACACACATTATTTCATTCTCCTGCCGCCGAAGACAACTCACCAAATGCTGAAAAACACTGCAAAACGTATTGGGAACAAAAGGGAAATCCCTCTTACTCCCATGTAAGGGAAGTTCCTTGCCTCTAAGGAAGGAGATGGTAGACAAGATGGTAGTTAAAGCCGGAACTAGGGTGAGGCAAGTGAGGGGTGTAGAGTGCAAAGTTTAAGGCGGCGCTCACTCTCGGGTTCTGCAGCGCCCACCGTGCAATTGCACAGTCCCGAGAGTGAGCACCTTCCAAGTGCAGGCACCATCAAGTTTTCTGCAGATCAATATAAAAGTGTGGTTTTAAGTATTAAGAGGGAGAAAGAAATTGTTTAAAGAGCGAGGAGAGCATGTAAAACTGAAGAGTAGACCTGATTTTAACAATGAGGAACGTTAGGCCAGGGGAGGTGAGCGAGTCCTTCCAGCTCACACAGATGGCGATGGTCAGAGCCAGGATGGGAACACACTCTTCTCACTGGCAGAGTTCCTTCCACGGTAACATGCAGACACCGTGAACCATCAAGAGAATGTGCCAAGACTCCCAAGTATTTTATGTGGACATGAAATGTATTTGTAAAAGGAGTTTAAAGTTATGAATGTTGATAACAGGTAAATATTAGTAGAAAAAGATCTTTGACAAGAACAAGGTTTCGAAACTACTAATGTACTACTGCTTGGATAAATTTTATTTTCTTTTACTCAATCACTTTTGTCTATGTTCAGGTACAACAGCTTGGACATGGCTTTGACATTAATTGCGATACTTACTAGACATTGAAAGCACATGCCAGGAGCTGCACATGGATTATCTCTGGTTTCTCAGTACAGGTCTAGGAGGTAGGTGTTATTACTCCCATTGTTACTAACAAGGAAATAGCCAGAAAGCAATAGTAAATAACTTGAAAAAAATTAATAAGAGATCAGGATTTGAATCCAGTTCCCCCTGACTCCAAAACCTGTGCTCTTACCAAAGATGCCCTTCTGCCTTTTTACATCCCTCTTGTCTGCTTCTCCATGTAGGTCTGGGCAAAGGTCTTTTAAAAATCCCCAGGCTCAGCCTCTTATTCCACCATTTTATGACCTCCATATCATCGCGTTTTCTCCTCTCCTTGGACCTTGAGATCTTGCCAGCAGCCAGTCCCATTCCTGTTCCCATTCTGTACTCTTCCTATCCCTTCTGGTATTGCTAGTGCCCCACTGGAATGCTCCATGGGTTTGTTCTGGTCTTTTTTTTTAAATTCTTACTACCACACATTAGGATTTGTACCTGGATACATTCACTTTCCCTGGCTATAGAGCCTCCTCACTTGTCGACCATCTCCTCCCTTAGCAGTAAGAGGCTTTCCATACTTGGGAGCAAATCACTTTGTTTTTAATACTTTTTCAGCTTTTTAATGTGCTATTTTATAGGCATGTTTGGCTACAGGGGCAGAAATAGAGCCTATTTCTGAAGAGCCACAGTGAGCCTATGAGAGCCACCAAATGAGAACTGATGCTTGGGTGACAAATGAGAAATATATACAATGAGTGCTATGAGTCCCTAGTCGGGGAGGGAGAATTTACATAGACAGTAGGAGAAACAAACTTCTAGGAGGGACAGTGACACAGAAGTTGAATAGTTGGTTCAGAAGACAACAAGCAAGTTAGTATGTTTGAAGCAAAATATTCACACAGGGGAACTGTAAAAGATATGTCTGAAAAAGCAGGTTGGGCATGGGGTAGAGTGCCTTGAATGCCAAACTTTTATTATTCTAAGTAAAAAAGTATAGCTTGAAACTTGTTTTTATAAATAAAGTTTTATTGGAACACATGTGTGCCCATTCACCTAGATGCTATCTATAGCTATTTTTTCATTATGACAGCAGAGTTGAGTAGTCTCGACAGACATGGGCATGGCCACAAGGCCTAAAATATTTACCATCTGGACTTTTACAAAAACAGTTTACTTAACCCTGCTCTAAATAACTAAAAGATTCCAGCATATTTCTTATCTGCAGGATAACACATAACAATGACAGAAAATTATGCTTATTTAAAGTTTTATGAATTACCAGTTTTATTATAAAACTAATATCAATTAATTTCTTTACATAGTTTGACCATTTCTAAACGATTATTGACAAGAGAAATTGGTTTTGCAGAGATCTGCTTTTTGTGTGTGACCTAGAGTACTTGGCAGAGAAGCGCGAGGGATATATTTTAACTGAAAAATAAATGTTGTGCATAAAAGCAGTCACTGAAGAATGGAGTGACCCTAAGATATGGTGCAGTTCCTTTGTTTTGTACTGAAAACACAGGAATCTTAGGACTATGTTACCTAACCTGGCAACTTAATCCCTCTCTGCTGCTTCTTAAGTCATTCTTCTTGAATTAGGCCGTGGTAACAAAAACAAAGGCTTTTCCTTGAGGATCCCTAGTTAAAGCAGGGCCAAGTTATGTGACAAGGTTAACCAGGTAATTCTGTGTTTTGTCTGCCAAGGTTTTCTCCTGACATCAATGACCGAGTGCAATTGACTCAAAGGAGAGATGGTTGAAAGGGATTACATTCTTTTTCAAAACACTGAATTCATTTATTAAAAAATAAATAAAACTTTCAAAATTATTTTGAGCTTTATTTTCTTTAAATGCTCAACCCACAACTAGAAACAAATGACAACAACAAAACCAAGAGAACAGCATCATAAGATAAAAATGTTAAAAGTGATCAACATGGTGCAATTTATGTTTTCTCTTTTCCAAGGTTGTTACAAAGATAAACTCACGATCTGCTAAACAATCCTGATAACTATAGCAACTTAAAGTTAATATGCTTTAAAGTCAGATTACAAAAGGATAAAACATAGGACATCTTCTTGTGATGAGAAATTAAATATAAATGGGTACTTAAAAGAAATAGAAATAACAATGAAAGTTGTTTTAAAAAATAAATTTGGTGGATTTTTTCTTATTACAAAATGTTTTGTGTCAGTGTAAAAATTTAAAGCTTGGACAAACAAAAAGAAGAAAATAAAATTTTACCCTTTAAGTCCACACTCATAGGTAACCACTGTGCCAATCAACCTCATGTCAAGTGATAGGGAATGAACGATTAAATCAATATGACATTTTTGTAGTATGAAAAGTTATACCAACAATGAAGTGATTTTTTCCAAGAGATATTTAATGACACTAACAAACTTTCATGATATAAAAATAAATGTTAAAAGCCTGATATAAAATTGTATATACAGTAAAACCTTGGATTGTGAGTAACGTGGTTTGCGAGTGTTCCGCAAGACAAGCAAACATTTTAAATACATTTTAACGTGGTAGACAAGTGATGTCTTGCAATACGAGTGTTTGTTTCCGGAACAAATTATGCTCACCAACCAAGGTATTACTGTATAGTGTTATGGGTTGAAATGTATCCTATCAAAATTCCCATGCTGAAGTCCTAACCCTCAGAACCCCTGAAATATAACCTTATTTGAAAAAAAATATTGTTGTAGGTGTACTTAAGATGAGGTCACACTGAAGAAGGGTGGACCCTTAATCCAATATCACTGGTGTCCTTATAAAAAAGAGGAAATCTAGGGACAGACACGCACACAGGGAGACCGCCATGTGTGAGGATAAAGGCAGAGATCAGGATGACGCTTCAGCAGCCAAAGTGCCAAAATTGCCGGCCAATCACTAGAAGCGAAAGGAGAGACAAAGAACAGGTTCTCCCTCACAGTCTTCAGAAGGAACCAACCCAGCTGACACCTTGATTGTAAACTTGGTCTCCAGAATAGCAAGACAATAAATTTCTGTTTTTTAACCCACTCAGCTCATGGGAGTTTCTTCAGGGGACTAATATATACAAGATCCAACGAATTTTGCTAAATCGTGTGTGTGTGTGTGTGTGTGTGTGTGTGTGTGTGTGTCTTTTTCAGTGAATCCTTCCCTGATGAAGGGTAATTTCTTCCTTAGTGAGCCTATCTGAAACTGTAACTCTCACCCCATATTTTTTTTTATTTTATTTACTTGCAATGATAAATATCTAACATACTATATACTTTACTAATTCATCTTTCCCATTGTCTGTTTTTCCCATTAGACTATAATCTCCATGAAAGAGCAAGGATTTTTGTCTTTTTGCTTTCTGCTTACAACAGTGCCCACCACATAATAGACACTCAATAAATATTAAATAAGCAAATAGATGACTGGGAAATATTTTATAAATTGGAAAAAATAAAATATATCATAATGTAAACAATAGCCTTCTCTGAATAATGAGAATGATGTATTGGTTTGTGTGTTTTCCAAATAATCTGCATATATTACCTGTAAAAGCCATAAGTTTCATTACACTTTATTGTGCCTAGCTGTGACTACACAATGTCTTAACTATTTTGTTAAGAAATAGTTGTGTCAGTTGCACTATTATTTGCATTGAGACAACACATTTTTTTTTACATGTTATCATATTCTAGAAGTACAGAAGTACACGTTTTTATGTAGAAGCTGTGGAGAAGAGTTCTTTGAGAAAATAAATTAACTTCTGGATTTGAAGCCTTGTTGCATTCATCTCATGTCATGTAATTGCCATCCTTAATCTGATGGGGCTGCAAAAAACAAAAAAAAATCTAATGGGGTTGCTGAGCCTACATGTTTACCCCTGACTTACTATTGGCCCATATGTACAAACTTTTCTGTTCCACACGCCCACTAACCGATGTATCATCCCCTCTGTTGTCATGAAGCCAGTGACAAGCAAGGCACTGAACCAAATACTCAGTATACAATGAGAGATGTATACTTAGCCTCTGGAACAAATTAAAATAGACTGAAATCATTACACAGATAATCACTAAACAGAGCAATGTGTGTGTTAAATGCCATGAGAGAGGCAGAAACAGAACAATTTGTTAGATAGAAGGAGCCATCAGGGAGATCCGACAGTACTTTTTGATATTCCTATACAGAATACTTCAGAGGCTTTTCCCAACCTTCCAAATACTAGGCTGGCATTGAAAGAAGTTTATTCTCTGGTCTCATCCAAACGTTCCACCGTTATCTCCTCTAAGTACTGTAGTTCCCACCCCTCCTTATCTGTGGTTTCATTTTCTGCAGTTTCAGTTACCTACAGTCAAACACAGTTCAAAAATATTACATTGAAAATTCCAGAAATAAACAATTCATAATACAGTGTCAGATGGGTACTAGATTTATCAGGATGATCACTTTATAAGTTATATAAATGTCTAATCACTCGTAGACCTAAAACTAATATTGTATGTCAATTGCAATTGAAAAATAAATTTAAATAAATAAACATTTCGTAAGTTTTAAATTGTACACCTTTCTGAGTAGTGTGATGAAATCTCTTGCCTTCCTGAGCCAACCCACCTAGAACATGACTCATCCCTTTGTCCACGCTGTCTACACTATCTGCCTGTTAGTCACTTAGTAGCCATCTCGATTTAGAAAGAGAGAGAGAGAGAGAGAGAGAGAGAGAGGGAGGCACCACATCACATAACTTTTATTACAGTATATTATTGTAATTGTTCTACTTATTAGTAGTTAATTGTTTTTAATTTCTTACCATCCCTAATTTATAAATTAAACTGTATCCTAGGTATGTATGTGTAGGAAAATCATAGTATTTTCAGGGTTTTTCATAGTATTTTCATAGTAAAATCACAGGGTTTATGTTATCCACAGTTTCAGTCATCCACTGGGGGTCTTGGCACATATCCCCGTGGGATATAGGGGCGACTACTGTAGTTTCTGTGTTGTTCCAGACATGCAGTCTGTTTTCTAGACCCAATGTCTGTCTTGTTTCCTTCTTTATTCTATTTATGTCTCCTGCAACTGCCACTCCTGGGTTTTCTCTGATGATTCCAATTTTATTATTGTGTTCTATTTTCCTCAGAAGTAGAATTGTGTTTGTCAGGTCATGCACTTGACTTGAGGGTCCAGAAATGAATCAGTGCTCAAGGCTTTCCTGTCAGGGTCTGGACCTCCAGTGTCAAACCCAAAAGGCTGTAAAAAGGCCCCATAAGGTTGGATAACATCATCTCCCATTAGGGCTGTCACCACAGAATGGTGGCCAAGCTGATGCATCAGATCATTCACTCAGGGCCTGATATGGATGGGTGGTTGGCACGTTGAAGGACTGAGCAGTTTGAAGCAGCAGGGATGGAGAGAGTCAGGCAGCTTGAGGCTTAGGAAGACTGTCATGAAGCTTGTGCTGTGCCTGCTATTGCATTTACCTCAGGTGTGGTTTGTTTACTCCTGTCGATTGGCAACGGGGTCTTGCAACCACAGGACCACTCCTGAAAAGTCCATTCCTTCAGAGGATCCACTCAAGGCTCCACCCACATGTAACTTCCTACTTGAAACCTTCTCCAATTGCACCAGTCAGAAGTGACTCCTTCTCTCAGCTGCTCTTAGATCTTTGCACAAATCATCTCTACTACACGGGCTTATGTGCACCTTTGTAAATCTGAACTCCTTGAGGCTAAGAACACATTTATACACTTAGTGTTTTTCTTGCTGCCTAGCACAACGCCTTCTGTGCTTAATAAATTTGGGGGGTAGGAATTAACGTGTGGCCATTTTCTGGTTATATGGGAAGGGATCATCTGGTGTCATAGTCTGGAATTGGCTGGTTTTACAAAACAGAAAATCATGGAAAGAAGCTCATTTAAAAAGATCTACTAGAAGGATACCAGGGAATTTCATGGAACCTAATCACAGCATGACAGTGTGGGTTTAGCAAAGAGTCCTGGGTTTTCAGTAAGCTCCTGTCAGCACTCTTATCTTCTTGGGACTGAGGTTCTCTTCGGTCCAGCTGTTGGCTGTTCCATTGTCTCTTGCAGACCCCTCAAGGCTGTTTCTGCTCCCTCATCACTTCAGCTTATGTGCAAATTTACCATATTGTGAAGGCTCAACTTGATGTGATCTTAAACTTCCATGGATTCACCATCATTTCAATAACTCTAGATCCTCTAAGTCATTAAAAGTTGTCATGGGAAAGAATATGGTTGGCATTGGCTAGCCAGGGCCAGATTAAGACATATAGAGGCCCTAAGCACTAAAAAGGTTACTATGCTCCACATACACAATTAAGATTATTCTAAACAATGAAATAACTGTGAGAATGTACACAACATTCAGATTTTATTCCCTAATGACTATTTCCATTTTTAAAGTATCTCCAATAATAAATATTTTTAAAAGAAATGTGGGGTTTCCTTAATTTTGTTGGTGCCACAATCATTACCTATTGGATAATCTGGCTCAGGGTCTACCCCATGGATTGTCTCTCCCAGGTCAGGTTGCCATTCCTGCTCCAATCAGCTGCGGTTAGGAGAGAGAGCCTTAGTAAGGAGGGCTGCCCTTCCAAAGGCTGCAAATCAGGGAGGTTGGTTTAAAAGGCAATTAGGTGAGGCAGGCAAACATAACACATGCACCACATCAAGTGGTGTTCGCTGTAGACGGATGTATGCGCTGACCTCAGTTTCCTTCCTCTGGGTAAACCATTCATGGGTAAAATAATGTCATTCATTTATAAGATATTCCAAAAAAGTGTAAGTACCTACCTGACATCATTTTATTTGTTCATGTTATGGAATAGGATATACTTCTGTCTAAGAAAAAAATGCCATGATCAATTGTAATGTAATTCTTTATATTTATCTTAGTACTTTGCAACATAATCCAAAGGCTATTATTGAATTTTCCTTATGCTTTATCTCTGATAACCTTCAAACTGACCATGAAGACCAGTCTTTATATTTCCAGACTAGACTTTCATTGTTTACAATAGCCTCCCAGTTTTTAAAGGTTATTTCTCTTTGTATGTCTAAATAAACAACATCAAAATCTGTCCTGTCTCTATTGCAAATACGATATTTCTAGGATATAAAATCCCTCACTAGATGTTTTTGGAAACATTGACTAAAATACTATGGAGTTGAAAAATCATGATAATAGACGTGGTAGACAGGGTTATAAGATTCTTGGCCTCTATTATTCAATTAAACACTAACCTAGGGGCTTCTGTGAAGGGATTTTTGCATGTGTAATTAAAGGCCCTAGTCTGCTGACCTTAAGATAGGAAGATTATCCTGGGAGGCCCTGACTTAATTAGTGGAAGGCCTACAAAAGTAGGTCTAGGTTGGGGTGGCTGGGTGGCTAAGTTGGTTAGAGCCCGAGCTCTGAGCAACAGGGGTGCTAGTTCGATTCCCACATGGGCCAGTGAGCTGTGCCCTCCGCAACTAGATTGAAGTCAATGACTTGAGCTGAGCTGCCACTGGTTAGAGCACGTGCTCTTAACAACAAGGTTGCCGGCTCGACTCCCACATGGGATGGTGGGCTGAGCCCCGCCCCTGCAACTAGATTGAAACAGGCAACTAGACTTGGAGCTGAGCTGGTGCCCTCCACAACTAAGATTGAAGAACGACAATTTGACTTGGAACTGATGGGTCCTGGGAAAAACACACTGTTCCCCAATTAAGTTAAAAAAAAAAAAAGAAAGGAAGGAAGAAAGGAAAAAAGCAAGCCTAGGTATTTATTCCCTGAGCCAGATTCCAAATATCAGCTGGGACCATAAGAGCTGAGTTTCTCTTTTCTCTGGATCTTCCTTTTTGGACTATTGACTATGGACAACAGCTTTGACCTGTGCCCATAGCATGACATCCTGCTTGTGATCTTCCCTTCCTGTCTGCTGCCAGTCCTATGGAATTCAGACTTGCTTAGCCAGGTCCCGAGTTATGTCAGTCAATTCCTTATAATATGCAAATAAATAAATAAATGTATATGTCATCTATCTATCTATCTATCTATCTATCTATCTATCTATCTATGGATATATATAGAGAGATATATAAGGACATATATATATATATCCTTTAAATATGCATCTAGGAGTCAGAGAAAGGAAAAGTCAGATATCTGAAGCATAAGGTCTTTGTTACTGGAGGGAGCCACATGGTGTGTCAAGGAACAAGGGCAGACTCTAGGAGCTAAGAGCAGCAAGCAAATGAGAACCTCATTCTCACGACCACAAAAAACTGATTTAGGCCAATGACCTGACTTAGCTTGGAAGCAGGTTCTTCCCCAGAGCCTCCTGATGGGAACTCAGCCTTCCCAATACCTTGATTTCACCCTTGTCATACCCTGAGCTGAGAACCTAACTGTGCCATACCAGACTTTTGACATATAGAATCTTGAGCTAATAAATGGAGTTGTAAGTTGTTACACTTGTAATTTGTGACATAGCAATAAAAAACAAATACAAAAATACTATAAAGTTTGAGGAAATGGCAAAAGAGATTGGTTCCAGAGTGTAGTGAACAAGCATGTTTTGCTTGCCCACAATCCATTTTTCCTTTTCGTGGTTATCCTAGAAGATCTGCCCTTCCCCTCTTCTCATTGTGAGTCTATGGGGCTCACCCCTCCCTTCACCTCCAGAAGTAGCCACATGACCCAGGTCAGAGTTCTGTTCTGGAGCTCTATTTAGAACTATTGTGTAAGAGAAAATCACTCAAGGAAAAAAAGCCCACCAGAAAATAAATTCATCACAGAACAGTAGAGACTAAGAGATGCAGATACCTAATTCTGATTGTATCATTTGCCCCAATGTGCACCCATATCTGAAAGCACAGTCCCATTGCTATTTAGTTATGTAAGTCAATACATTTCTCTCTTTGCTTAAGTCAACGTTGAGACTCAAAAGAAGGAACCAAAAGAAGTCTTCAACCAAGAGAAGCCTGGGGAAAGTACAGCCTATAACCTCACTACAGCTTAAAAAACAAAACAAAACAAAAACCCTCAAACCCTACATTTTCTAGTGCACAACTGTCTAAAAGAACAATAAAACCACAATTCAAATATGTGAACTACAGTCTGCCACTAAAGGTAAATATGTGTGACTTCTGTTAGATGAAAGACTATAATATTTAAAAGTCACTTCTTCAGGGAAGCCTTGGTGACACCTCCCACTGGGTCAGGTACACCTGTTATATGCTTTTGTGGCACTTACACTTCCTTTTCCATAGTATGTAGCTATGATAATCATCAAATATTTGCTTTCATCATTGCCTGCGTAATGTCAGCCTTCCTCAGGCAACCTGAAGTTCCACGAAGGAAAGAACTATGTCATGTTCACTACTCTGTCCCTGAGACTGCCACACAATACGTGCCCAATATTACTGGTTGAGTGAATTAGAGAACACTAATGTGACTAAAGTTCATAAAGGGAAACCTTATTTTTTTACCTACTTGAGAAAATTCATGTACACTGTGTGTCTAAAGTATAAATTAGTTGTTCTTACTATAAGTGAATTTTGTTTCATCACCATTCTTGAGATAATCTTACACAGATTAGCTTCAGATTTTCTTCCATAAATTTAATTGAAAGTAAGAGTGAACACGTGTAAACCATTTTACAAATTACAAAGTGCTTTTGTATACATTAGCTTCCTTAATCCTTATAAAAATCCTGAGACTAAGGACTCGAGGCCCAATGACGCTAAGTGCCTTGCCCCGGGTCACACGCACATGGTGAGGTAAGAGTCAGGCACAATCCCCAGTCTCTCAGCTCGAAATTTAGTGTTCTTCCGAAGATAATGAGCAGATGAGTCCGCATTAATTCTTCTTTAGCATTAGTCATTTCAATATTATTTTAAGCTGTATGCGTGTGTGAGTGTGTATTAATTCAGACATGACAGAAAGCTGAAAAATATGGAATGCACTGGAATTATGTGACCCTAAAGGATAGTGTTACATTTTATATTTTAGCCAGATGGGTGAAGCAAATATACACTCAAGTGTGTGAATGTGAGTGTTGAGTGTGCATGGGTGTGTATTGCCTGAAAATGAGAGAATTTCATTTTAGTTGTTGAGAAATGTCAGAATTTCCCAGTCGCATCTAGTCTTACCCCAATAAAAACGATGCTTATTTTCATTTGTTTTTGTAAAAACTCTCATATTTAGCTGCTATATTATGAGAAACATAAATTATCCTTTAGGAAGAAACTACTTTTGGGTAACAAGCCATTGCTTCCTTGAAGTTGCATGGTTAAAAAAATTTTTTTAATGGGGTGAGGCCTGTATTCTTCCTTTTGTAATTGCCATAATCCACCAGAAATAATATATAATTCCATGTAGCTCTACGGCTGTCTCACACAGATGGATAGTATAATATGTCTCTGTTTCCTCCAACTCTAACCCCAATCCCCTACTTCTGTTTTCTGAACTCACAGTCCCTGTAATTGTCACTTGGTAATGTATCTGAGTGAGCACGGACCAAGAGTTAACCGGGCCTGCTCACATTCTCCTGCTAGTGATGCACTGCCTTATGTCATAAACAGTAAATCCTTTATGCTGAAAGCCTGTTCATTTTCACACCATTCACTTGTTCACTAACAGTTGTCCAGATTTTAAAAATCAGCCTCTTACACTAATCCTGCAACTGCTGGTCCCAGACAGGTGCAGGGATCAGACCGGCTCAGTTAAGTAAAACATCTGGCCTGCAAATGATAATAGGCTCTTTTTACCCCCTCAAGTCATAGGAGGAATGTGAAGTTTTCAAATGTTAAATCTCACCACTAGATTTTAATTTTCACTTAAATATACACCCTCCCCGCCCCCTGCCAAACACACAATGAGTACAAATATTCACTATTTCTCTTATAAAACAAGTCCTTTGAAGGGAAAAAGGCGAGGAAAAATGAGGATCCAACTCTGGACATTATATCAGCTTTTTCTTGGAGTTTCAACAGGTATCAAGATGGTGTTCTCACAAAAGCCTAAAGATAACTTTTTGCAAGAAGTACTTTACTAGTTTCAGTGACATTCTCAAGTTTTATGACTTTATGAGTTCAAAACATATTATAGATGATTTAAGGTTAAAAAGATGATGCCTTAGGTGGAAGGAGGCCTTTTACCTCACCAGTCCCATTTGGAATCCAGTCGTGGGCAGCAGTATGATAAACTACTGACACTTATCATTTTCCCGGCTCTAAATGTGTGGCGATTTTATGATCCCACTGCTGGGTGGTAGTAGATGTGCTGTCCAGTTCTCAACAAGAAAATGTAAGTATCACAAGGAGTCCTGGTCTTTAGCAGAGTTGAGAATTTCTCCACAAAGCCTACTATTAGGTGGCACCCCCAAGTATCCTTTTTGGGGCTGAAGGTAATTTCTACATACATGGCCAGAGGCACCCACTAGAACTTTTACCACTAACATTGCCTAATGGAGAACAGTGTTTTTATGAATCCAATTCAGCAAAGTTGGATGAGGCTCAACCATCAGGGAAAGTTGGATGGTGCATAAAATGGAAGCTTTGACCAAGGTCAGTGTGAGAACAGCAAAAACTGAAAAAGTAAATTTGCTTAGGACCAGCCTTCCTGCCACTGAGGATTGGTAGATAATTGTGGTGCCCAGTGCAAAACGAGAATGCAGGAACTCTTTAAAAATTCAGAACTTCAGGGTGGCAACTGCAGATCATTAAACCAAGCATGGGGCTATTCTAAGCACATTACCACATGTGAACACACAGGTTGCTCGGCCAGGAAGCTGGCCCTTCTGCCACCTACAACTTCATGGCATATCCACTAGACTGTGCACACTTTGAGGTAAGAAGAACCACTTGTGTATCTCTGGATCCCCAATATAACTGAGCATAGTGCCTGCTCCACTTTCACTCTCTAAATGTGAGATAGATTAGATATTGGTAAGAACCTTGCTTTTTTTTTTTAAGATTTTATTGGGGAACTGGGGGAGGGGAGCAGTGCTGGGGAATCAGGGGAAGGGGAACAGACAAGTTGCTGTTGTTTTGTTCTTCAGTCTAGTTGTGGAGGATGTTGCTTCACTGGCCCAAGCTGGCACCATCGTTGCGCTCTTCCCGGGCGAGGCAGATCAGTCGCCGGCCTCTGGACGGCCGCTCACGGCAGCTGCTGGCCGCTCACGCTGGCTGCCAGCTACACATGGTAGCTTATGGCAGCCCACTGCAGCAGGGGACTGCAGCCCACGCCATTGCTGGCAACCCACAGCAGCCCAGCTCCAGGTCGAGCTGTTGTTCAGCATCTTAGCTGTAGAGGGCGCAGCATCACTGGCCCTCATATGTGGGACCCGAACAGGGGCCCTCTGGCATCCAAAGCCAGTTCTTAACCAACGCGCCACTTGGCTGGCCCAAGAACCTTGCATTTTAACTGTTAAGTAACTGGACAGCTTTCTGGAGGGTGTGTGGCTCCTGAACCAGCCTCCTCAGTATCACTTGAGAATTTGATAGAAATGTCAATTCACTAGCCTCACTCCAGACCTACAAAATCAGAAACGTGGGGGGTAGGACCCAAAATCTGTGTTTAAACAAACACTTGAGGTGATTATGATCATATCAAAGTTTGAGTACCACTGCATCTGGCAATCGATAAAGGGGACCTTTACTAGAACAGTGCTAGAAGAGCTGGAGATCTGCAAACATTGAGAAGACATGACTGGCCAGATACAATGACAAATTGTGAGAAAGGGAGACTCAGCATAACTCCCAGGTTTCTGGCTACAGTGACCACATTGTGATATCACTTACTGAGACAAGAGGAGGAGGGTCTGGTCTCAGGGAACAGGAGTGATTTAGTTTGGGAATAAATGAAGACTTAGATGAAGATCCCCAACTCCTCATTCAGAGCTTTTCTGCCTTCAGCTATCTATATAGAATCATTTAATGATAAATAATTAAAAACAGAAGTGTTTGTATTTTGTTTGAAATAATCAATTGGATATAATAATTTCAATGATACCCCAACCTACATAAACACACACACACACACACACACACACGTACATATCTCCTTATTACTTTTGGAATACTACCCACCACAAAAGGAAATAAAAAACCGAGAGTCATAGGTAGTGAGAAAGGCTGGTTGGAACCAATTGTAACTACTAGAGGAAAAAAAGACAGGAGGTGAGAATGGGCTAAGGTATGAATGAAGAGGAGACAGGAAATTTCTAGGCAGGGCGGACATGGTATATTGTATCATACATCACATCACATCAGTTCATATCATATCATATTATTAATACATATCATGTATCTTATATAATGTGAATAAAAATAGAAAATAAAGTGAAATAATAGACTGAGAGAAAACATTTGCAAAATATGTAAAAGAATTTGCATCTAAAATATATAAAGAATTTTCAAAATACAATACAATTTGGGCCGGCTGAGTGGCGCGTTGGTTAAGAGCTGGCTTGGGATGCCAGAGGGCCCCTGTTTGGATCCCACATATGAGGGCCAGTGACACTGCCCTCCACAGCTAAGATGCTGAACAACAGCTCAACCAAGAGCTGGGCTGCCATGATTCGCTGGCGACGGAGTAGGCTGCAGTCCCTGATGCAGTGGGTAGCCATGGGCTACCGTATGTAGCCAGCAGCCAGCGTGAGCGGCCCTCAAGCCACCGTGACTGGCCATCCAGAAGTCGGAGACTGATCTGCCTCGCCCGGGAAGAGCGCAATGATGGTGCCAACTTGGGCTAGTGAAGCAACGTCCTCCACAACTAGACTGAAAAACAAAAAAAGACAGCAACTTGTCTGTTCCCCTTCCCCCAATTCCCCAGTGCTGTTCCCATCCCCCAATTCCCCAATTTTAAAAAAATAAAAATAAAAACAAAAAACAAAAATAGCTTATATAAAAAAAAGATAATACAATTCAAAAAGCAGGCAAAAAAAACCACTATTAAAGAAGAGAGATAGATGACAAGTACATAAAAGTTGTTCAATAGCATTAGTTATTAAGAAAATGCAATTAAAACACAATTAGATACCACTACACATCTAAAAAATAGCTAAACAGAAAGACTAATAATACTAAATGATGGCAAGATAATACCAAATGTTGGTACAGAACAAGTGGAGCTCTCATAAACTGCTAATGGGAATGCAAAATGGCACTGCTTTGGAAAATAGTTTGGTACAGTCTTAAAAAGCTAAACATACAACCCAGAAATCCAAACCCTAGTTATGATGTGAGAAAAATAAAAACATAATATCTACACAAAGACCTATATGTGATAGTTTGTAGGTAGCAGCTTCATTCATGATTACCCCAAACTGCGAACAACCCAATTGTACCAAGCATTGAATGGGTAAACAAATTGTGCTATATTCACAGAATGGAATACTACACAGCAATATACAGGAGCAAATCTGCTGATACATACAACAAGGATGACTCTCAAAGCATTTTGCACCAACAAAAGCCTGCTGTCTTTAGCTGAAGGACCATAAAAGGAGCAACATAGCAAGACAGACAGCTTTTATACAATAAAATCTACTCCAGCCAAACACCCAGATAAAACCTTGTCCCATCTCCACCCACTCTAGCAAAGTCTAAGTAAAGAGCTGAGACTTCTACCTTCGCCAGGCTGTAATGAGGTGTCCCAATCCCCTGCTAGGGTGGTGTCAGAGAAGGCCAAGTAAGGAGCAAGGACTCCCCGCCACCAGGCAGTAGGAAGGCACCTGCTTGTGGAATCAGTGGAGGCCACATGAAGAGCCTGGATGTCCACCTCACCCAGAAGTAATGAGGTATTCCGCCCTATCCCTGCTGGGTTGCTGTCAGAGAAGGCCTGGTAGAGGCTTAGAAATTCATCCTTACCCAGTGATGAGGCCGCCCCCAATATGGGATCAGTCAAGATCACCTAGAGAGCCAGAACTCCCATGTTAAAACAGAAAAGTAACTCAACGCCATTAAAACAGAATCTTGAGTCTCATCACATAATACAAAAATGTCCAGGTTTTAATCAAAAATTTAAAAAAATTACTCAGTATACCAATAACCAGAAATATATCAAATAGAATGAAAAAAAAAACAATAGATGCCAACACCACGTGACATTGATGTTACAATTATTAATGGCTATATACATATGTTTAAATTCATCAAGCTACATTGAAATGGTGTGAATTTTACTTTATATTATGCCTCAAAAATCAGACTTAAGGGCCGGTCGAGTGGCGCGATGGTTAAGAGTTGGCTTGGGACGCCAGAGGGACCGGGTTCGGATCCCACATATGAGGGCCAGTGACACTGCCCTCTACAGCTAAGATGTTGAACAACAGCTCAACCTGGAGCTGGGCTGCCGAGAGTCGCTGGCGACGGAGTAGGCTGCAGCCCCTGTGGCAGTGGGTTGCCATGGGCTACCGTGTGTAGCCAGCAGCCAGCGTGAGTGGCCAGCAGCCACAGTGAGCGGCCGTCCAGAAGCCGGCGACTGATGTGCCTCGCCCGGGAAGAGCGCAATGATGGTGCCAACTTGGGCCAGTGAAGCAATGTCCTCCACAACTAGACTGAAGAACAAAATGACAGCAACTTGTCTGTTCCCCTTCCCCCAATTCCCCAGCGCTGTTCCCATCCCCCCAATTCCCAAAAAAAATCTTAAAAAAAAAATCTGACTTAAAAAGGTGAACGCAAAATGAATTGTACGATATTTAAAATGATTTTATTTAGCAGTTAAAAAAAACAAAAACAAAAAACCTTTGCTCTTCTAATAAAAACATTTCATTGAATGTGTTTCATTACTCTTGAAAATTATTGGTCTAATACTTAGGTCTTTTCTATGTTCAAAGCATTCTATTTGATACATTGGTTTTCATAATTGTCAGAATTTTTCAGAACTGAATATAATTGTCAGCTCTGCCATTTTCACTTGTACTTGCATTATCAGTATTATCTTCACTTTATATTTTGGGTTTTCTATTAGGGGGGACAGAGATCTTTTTAAATACTATATTTTGCTGTGTATAATGCACACCCATGTTTTTGCAGGGAAAAAAACTTTTGTTTTAATTTTTAATTCAACTTTTTAGTTGTTTACATTTAAGTACTTATTTTTTGTATTATAAAGGAATTTTAGCATTTATCTTTTAACACATTAGGGTACAAGAAATTTTATGTAACAAATAATTACAAAGCACAAGATAAGATGGAAGGTACAAGAAATTTTATGTACTGGTAACAAATTTATGATATTTATGCATCATGGAAGGCCAAGAACTCTTATTCATTGCAAGTTCATCGTAAGTTCAACAAAACCGATTATCATATTCCAGGGTATTAGTTTGCATACAGATATTGTAGATTTCTAGAGTTACACTTTTAACTCATAAGCATAAATAAAAGAGTTAAAAACATTTATATAGATATGGAATTAGTGCTACCCATGTATAATGTGCATCCTTATGTTTCCCTCACAAATTTGGGCAAAAAAGTGCACATTATACACTGCCAAATACAGTACTTGTACATTTTATTTAATGATAATTCAATAATACAGCCCCTAAATCCACTTTATTGAACTACAGCAAAATGACCTACAAGTGAATAATTTAATGAGGGAAGCATTACTGTCAACCCCTCTATTGATGAAATTTTTCTTTCCCTCAGGATCCCTTATACACCTAATGTAACATGGAGTGAGGAAAAATACTTGTGTCATCTTGCATGTTAAACACTAATAAAACATATGTATTTCTTATTTTTAGATGACATTTTAACATAAATATAATTTGTTCTTTTCATACCTCAATGGATTGTCTTACTCACCACCCCCGGCCCTGAGTACATGCACTTCCACATGGACATCACTAGATTAAACCATAAAAGAAAACAGATATGCTCCAAACACTCTATTATTTACTAGAACACTGAGCAGTTTGAATCTGATGAGATTACATTTTGAAGAGAAGGGCTTTCTGTCCATCTATTTTTCCCTATGAAAGTTTATTTCTCTGAACATTCTTCGATGGGGATCTAAGCTGTCTGTGGGGGTAGATTATGAGGTGAGTCCTTATAGCATGTCTTTCAACATTTAGCTGTATTCAAACTTGTCACTTCTCCAGTCAGAAGAATATAGCCTAACTCTTGAATTATTGTATAATAATACCTTCTCAAATAACATATGCATATTCTGTCCCACAAAATATATTAAAGTCATGCAATATTCCTAGCCATGAAACAGCAGTAGAATCATAGACTTACCAAGCATTTAGAACTGGAACAAATCTTAGGGGTCAGGAGTTTATAGCACTTTGTCATTGTCCATGTCTAGATTCTAAATGATTTTGAGGTGAAAGGCCCTTGCTTAAGTAAAAGCTCTCAGATAACCTAATCCTCAGACATCATGAACTTTTAAATCTTGAATCATCTATAATCTACAGATAATAATGGGTCAAATATTATGCATTTCTTTCTGCTCTAGCATTTATTTTCAGGAAACCAGAATATATGAATTTTTCCCTTTTGGCAAGTCAGAGGTTGAGAAGCAGAAAAAATGGGGTAGGGGGATTCCAACCTCTGAGTGTTATGAAGTATTTTCACTGGAATGTTTTAGTTGTGGCCTCCTGGGGAAAGCTAGTCTCCAACTTGAGAGTGTGAATTATTACAAACAGTGTAAAGAAAGCAGATGTATTGGCAAGAAAGCCACTGCTTCTTCCAGCTGTGTGTTTTTTTTTACTCAAAACCAAGAAAGATAGATATCCTGGAAGCAACTGGCCTTATGAATTTGAGATATAATACTGTTCATCTATTAATATATATTTTATATATTTATAGTCATATATAATTATATATATTTTCAACATATAATTATATTGTTTACTGCACATTTTAAATGAATAAATGTTATTTTTAGTGATAGACATATATTTTTTCTTTTTCAATGTGTATCTTTAACAATAAAAGATAAACTCCTACTAAACAGAGTAACATAAAATGATAACGTATACACACATAGCCAAGGCAATCCTCTAATTCTCCAATTTCACAAATTTGACATTCCAATTTTCCTTATACATAATTTAATTACCTCTCAATATAATGTATATGTAATTCTGACTTCTATTTTTTAAATTTATGTTATTTCCTTCATCTACAAATTGATATGTTTAATAACAACATGATCGCCCATTTTCTTAACAACAATTTGCTTAATAACTCTTTACCTTTGGGTATTTAGAGTATCTGTAGTACAGTGGTTGCCAAACCTCATTCAGCATCAGACTCATCTGGAAGGCTAGTTAAGACACAGATTGCTCTGACCCACATGTGCACATGCTTCTGTGTGTGCCCGAGTTGCATGTATGTGAGTGTGCGCACACACATCCACACACGCGCGCGCGCGCGCGCACACACACACACACACACACACACACACACACACACACTTTCTTGATTCAGTAAATCTGGGTGAGGCCAGAGAATTTCCATTTCTAACAAGTTCCCAAGGGATGAAGGGGCTGCTGGTCTAGGGACCACACTTTGGGAAGAACCCATCTAGGACTCGGTCGTTATTAGCTCACCTGCCTACCAGGGAATTTATTCCTAGGAACCACTTGGAAACTATTCCCCCAAATCCCAAAATCCCTATTGCATTTCTCAAATTAAGTATTTTGAAATGCTTATCAAGAAGCTAGGTCCTACTTTCTTAAATATTGATCATGTATTATTATCCTTTAAAGACTGTCTTAAACCTTAGAATTAGGCTAGGCCTGATTTGGTTCTGTTCAATGCAATAAGATGGAAATTTCAGACCATCAAGAGGTGGAAGTCAGTAAGAGGGTTTCACAATCTCCTTTTTCCTACAAAACACAATTATAAGCAGCATTCAAATGTTCTCTTACTGTTTCCAGTTCCCTTCCAAGGTAGAATTCTTCAATTTCTGATCAGCTCCAGGCTTTCCACTCACATGGATCTATCTATCGGTGATGGGAAAACCCAAAGGAAGTCTATGTAGCCCATTCAAATTCCATAAGGGAGATCTGACAATTGTCCCAAAGGGGAGAGGCAGTCTAATTCCTCTGATCCCATCCTCTCAAAGCAGACATGATGGGCTGTAAGTATTGTCTAATTCAGCATTTCAGACAAAAACCATTTTTTTCTACTCGATTATAATGCGTGAAAAGCCAGCATAATTTCTAAATGAAGTGAAGTTTTCATCTTGAACAGTCAAATAAAGCATTTTCCTCCTTGGTTGCGGTGTAGAGCCTATCAGAAAGGAATTTCTTAGATGGAGCTTGCTTCCCATGAAAAAAGCAAATTATTTCTTGATGATGTCAGAAAATCTCAGGTCTACTGGGATTTTTCTAGGGATTCTTATAATAAAGGTTATGAAAATGTTACTGTAATGTTAATCTTTCATTCATTTGTTCATTCATTCATCATCGTGGGAAGCCCTGGTCAAAAGAACTTCTAGGGTTTACTTCACATTTCTGCTCCAGCTAGGGACATAATTGTTATGGCTGCCCTTCTTTTTATTTTC
Source organism: Hipposideros armiger (assembly GCF_001890085.2). NCBI lineage: Eukaryota > Metazoa > Chordata > Mammalia > Chiroptera > Hipposideridae > Hipposideros > Hipposideros armiger. The sequence goes on from NW_017731873.1 coordinate 616,535, forward strand.
TCTGGAGAAATACTATGCATTGTTATTTATCTTTCTTTGTCACATGTATTATTCTTCACAGTATCTGACTGCGACTGGATATTTTCCTAAAATATCAGACTTTAGTTTTCTCACTCTGGATTAGGTGGGTAAATTTGTCACAATCTTCGTGTAATACAGTTCATCCTTCTGGAGTTCATCCTTCTGGAATAAACCAGAAACAAATCCACATTTTTTTCTGACTAAAATCTTTTTTTTGAATAAATTTAAGAATTCATTGAGGCTACGCCTGGAAGAAGAAAAGAAGAAGAAGAAGAAGAAGAAGAAGAAGAAGAAGAAGAAGAAGAAGAAGAAGAAGAAGAAGAAGAAGAAGAAACATTACCTGTGCCTAAATGTCCTTCAATTTCCTACTCAAGGACTCAAATTCACTTTATTCTCTCCATTGCCATTTCATGTAGCAAGTGAGCAATAATGAGATTAAACTTCTCACTACTCCTCAGAGCAAGGCTTAGGGAAACAATACAATCCACACACACCTTGTGATTGCTTTGTACGACCTGCCTTCATCCTTCAGCTGGGTCAGTAGCCACCACCACCCATGTCTTTGTCCTGGGTGGACTCTAGGTTAGGAGGAGAGAAAAGGACTTGGAAGGGAAACAGGCAATAAACCAGAGAGGTAGAGCATACCTAGGAAAACCCAGTGCTACTGCAGCCTAGAGAAGAGGACCTTAAGATAATGGTGTGCCTCTCCAAAGAGGACATACAGATGGCCAACAGGCATATGAAAAAATGTTCAACATCACTTAGCATTAGGGAAATGCAAATTAAAACCACAATGAGATACCACCT
>NW_017731873.1:618192-657801 GCF_001890085.2 Hipposideros armiger
GTGGATGGGGGGTGGGGGGTTGTTACTTTGTGAGGGTGAAAAGGGTAACTATTGCATTGTTCTGTACACCTGAAACTAACAATAAATAAATAAATTTAAAAAAAAAAAGATAATGGTGTGCCTTGTCAAAGAATTCAGATAGTCCATGTCAATAAAATGCCTCCCAAAAGGCCATCAAATTTCATCGTTGGGGCATCACTAATGACTTCATGTACATTTCAGTGATGAAGTATTAATGAGTACTCACATTCTCTGCTGCCTAGACAAATTGAAGAAAAAAGATAATTTCTATTCTTTCCTTGAAAAAAACATAAAAATAACATTCAAAATTTACCTGAGTGAAGGAAACAAAGCCAGACCTAAGAAACGTGTTTGATGCTTTGCTCTGATCTGCCTTCTCTGGGAAGCCCCGCCCGATACCCTCAGGGACACCAAGGTGCCCGTTCTCCAGGAACCCTTGGCATTTCGCACACTGCCCTGTAAGCACTGACTGACTGAACTGGACTCTGAATGCCGCAGAGCCAGAGCCTGGGGCTCACGTCTCCCTTTTGATCTAGCAAAATGTCTGATCCAGAGAAGCACATTAAATATTTATGTAATAAACAAATGAATAAAATGCCTAAAGATTGGCACGGGGGGAAATAAAAGCATCAATGCTTATTGGTAAATCCCAGTGAGTTTTATAGAAAGCCTTTTTTTCAAATCATAATATATACACATTGCCAAGTGTGCATAAGATATACATACTTGCTCAAACTTGATAGGCTCTTTTATGAAAGATTTTCATTTGTATTCATAAAAAACCCCACACACATCAATAAGTCCTGAGACTGACCAGTCTATTTTTTCTTTAACTGGCAGTATTCACAGTCACTTTATTGTGTGAAATAATGTTGTTTCCTTCTCCCTTTATCTTGCTTACGTCTGACCTTCCATTAAAAGTTGCTTAGAAACTGCTTAACGAATAGTCAGGAGTGCTCCTCGCTGACATCTTTCTTTTGTGACTTCTCAGCTATTCTGTCAGACCATTCCCTTTCCATAAGCATTTTTAGACTTCTTTTCATCTTCTTTCAACAGACAAGACTGAAGCCCAACATTTTCCCTCCATTGAAAGGAAACATTCGCAGCTTCTGAAGCTTTGCTGCATACAAACAGCTCCATACACCTGCCAGCTAAGAGGGGAGTAGATTAGCAAAGCTTCCATGAGCTTTTGATATTTTGTTAATGGCTTTGCACAGTGTGTTGAGCAAGTCACAAAGTTAAAAAGAATAATGAAAATGCAAAGTCGGTGATGCTCTCTGAAATCAAACAGACTTGGAGAACGTGGAATGAGAGGCCCTGGGGCTTCCTTGCACAAACAGCAAAGATTGGTCCACACTCTCCTGTGAACACAAGCCAGCCTAGAATCTTAAAACAGAATTCTACAATACCCAAGCAATGGAGCCCTCCCCAAGACCACAGCAGGCAGAACAAATCATTCCCCTCTGCTTTCCTCATCTCAACACTTTCTGGTGGAACTGACCGAGTTGAACTGCACACCAAGGACAAACTGAAAAGGAAGATGATTCAACACAACCTTTATTATATATACCAAATATGAGTTGGTAATATTCTAGAGTCCAAATATTCTAGAGTCTGTGAACAAAGTATTGCAGTAGCTATGGGAGCAGCAAAATGAATTCTACTTGGGCGGGAAGAGAAAGTGTAAGGGGTTAGAGAAAACTTCATGTAGATGAAGAATACAAACTAATTTTCCATAAAGTGAAAGACATCATGGACGCCTGAGAAGTGTGTGTGTGAGAGAGAACGGAGTGGTAAAGCCACCATTTTTCTTTGGGATTAGAACATGATAGTGGCGATGCATTCGTGATCAGCCTTTGACCTGGCAGCTGAGCCCACTTTTCCCTGACATTCTGCTTTCTTCCATGGTACTGTGGAGTCTGGGGAAGTCAATCAGAAAATGTATATGTTGCTGACAATTTTTGACCCTCCAAAGCAGGACAGATAATATATGACTGTGATATTTCTGTCAGATTTGTGAGATTCTTTTTATAAAAATCTGTAGGGAGATATTAAACCAGAACATGCAATCCCATTGCAAGGACCCTGGGAAAAAATTTCTTCCTGATCTTAGTATTAGGAATGATTGTGCTTCCCCTGAGCAACTGGACACTGATTTAAATTCTTTCATTGACTGCTAATAAGTTGAACGTGGACACTGCGTCAAATAGTAGCAAGTATGGAAAAGCTATTGTATACATTGTCGTGGGAGTAGCAATCCTGGCAGCATTTTATCTCCCTATGCTTGCTTGTCCTTTTCTTTCTCATTAATCTTAATTTTATTTAATTTTCTATTTCACGTATCATTTAAATCCTTTTTGGGAAAAGGACATAAATATATTTAAAAGGATACACATGTAATGAATCATGTGTACCAAAAATAGCTACGTTCAATTACATCATAAATGCCCAGAAAAACCGAAGAGATATAATTACTGGTTTAAGCCCACCTGCTGAGAAATCATTAAACAATTGTTAAACCTCCTACTGTTGGTGCTGCTTTATTACCCTAAGATAAATAAAATGGGAAATTAAAGGTTAAAAGTTGACTTTTCATGGCTATAATTCAAAGTGTCTACCATATCTAATAAAACTTGAAATGGGGTAATTATAAAAACCATTATCTGAAGAGAGTAACTTTCAACAACAAGTCTAAGAAAATGAGTGAGCTTTAAAAACCTGTTATTATTATTTTTTTTAATTCTGGACCCTTTATTCTATAGAAACCAATGCTGGCGAGCCAGTGTTTCAATATTTAATCACATATTAATGTTCTGCCATTTTGTCAAATCCAAGCTCATACTCGACATTTGTTTTTCTAAAATTGAAAACGAAAGTTACGTAAGTTTGGATAAACATAGCATTCTTCAGAATGATATGCATATTTTCCAAAAATGCTCATGTTTTTGTTTAAAGTCCTGCTTTTTCCACATAAAAAAAAATGTGGTTGCCACTCAAACTCTTCTCTCCTCTTTTATCTGTCCATAATCAAGATAGTCAAAGAATAGGAGCTCTCCATAATTTCCAGAGTCAGAAGTGGAAGAGTTTTTCTGTGTAGAGCTATGCTATGTATACAGATTGCCAGTGCTGTAGGTTTTTTCACTTTCTTGCTGAAAAAGAGCTGGGAACAGCCATTCCTTAAGTAAGCATCTACCACACGGCAGGTGTTTTGCTGAATGCATTGTATACATTATCTCTTTTAATCCTCACGGTAACCCTATGAGGAAGGCAGTTTTATCCCCATTTTATAGCTCAGGAAACCCAAGCTCAGGAAGGATAAGTAACTTGCCCTGGGTCACACAACCACTGGATAGATTATGACCTTGGGTCTGTCTGACTGCAAAGCACTTGGCCCTTCCACAAAACATATCACCTGTCACCTTGCAAAAGCCTTACAAGACCTTTTCTCATTTTACTCTGATATTTTTAACCTTGTTCATAAATTTTCATTTTGAGTTATACAAATCTCTGATCGGGGTCCTTTTAGATGAGGTTCACATTTTGAAAAATTTATGCTAAGGCACTTTTATTCCTGGGGAGAAAGGTTTCTTTCCTTATGGGAAATTTTAGATCATAGTGTCACTATGAAAATACATTTCAAGGGTTATTGTAACCTAATTTAAAAATTGTTATTAATAAAAACTAGTAATAGCATCAAATTAAGAAAAAATTATACAGCAATAATTGAACAAATAGAGAGTTTTTTCCCTCCTTTATTCTTCTTTTCTGGGTATCTATTGTTGCATAACAAATTATTCTAAAACTTAGCCATGTAAAATCACCACCATTTTATTATATCTCTTCATTCCTGTGGATCGGGAATTTGAGTAGGGATTGCTTAGCTGGCCCACTTTTCTGCTTCAGGTGGCTTTGATTGAAGTTACTGGGTGATGGTATTCAGCTGGCGGATTGGCTGACCTGGAGGCTCCCCAGGTAGCTTCCCTCAGGACTGGGCTTAGGTGGGTGGGTGGAAGGCTGGGCTCAGCCAGGCCTTCAACAGAAGCACCTACACTAGCTTCTGATACAGGGCATCAGTGTCATCAGTCTTTTCACAAAGTGACTCAGGTCTTACAGAGAGTTACAAGAGACAGGACGTGGACACTATTGATCTTGCAAGTCCTACTCCTGGAAACTGGCACAGGATTGCTTCCACCATATTCTATTGTTCAACAGTCACATCACCATCCCAGATTCAATGGGGAGAGAACTGTTCATCCCACTTCTCAATGTGAAAAGTGTCAAAGATTTTGTGGCCAACCTTATCACAAGCCCTTTTGATGTATAAAAATCTACTCCAAGAGGCTGATAACATAGCACCGACTTTTAATTCGTCCATTGATAAGCAGCAATGCAAAAGCTTTATTGGAGGGTTAGCCTAAAAATGAAAGGTATTTGAATTATGAAAGAAAACAAATAAAATTTTAATTAAAGAACATCGGTAAATTCTTCTTCAGCAATAAGGACATCTGGAAAAACTTATGAGAATAAAATTATTCTCCAACTTCCAAACTCGGTGCAGTCTGAAGAAACAGTAAATGCAGCTTTCTCAGTCTCTTTACATGCCATAAATCTGGTGCTATTTGTTTCTACTCTTTATCTAACCTACAAGGTGATTTACTAACCAAATATTAGCCTGGAATAGTTCTTTAGGTGGAATTGACAAAAATTCTATTTACATAAGAAGCATAAGCTCGATTTTTAAAATTTGTTGCTGCAGTGGAAGAAGCTGCTGGCTTTACACAAAGGTCTCTTGGCCACTTCCTCCATCACGATATGCCTGGTGGGAATGGAATAGTCTAGGTGAGGGGTGGGCAGGCTGGATGCCTGTTTTATAAATAAAGTTTTATTAAAATACAGCCATCCTCATTCTTTTACTGTTGCTTATGGCTGCTTTCAAGTTACAATGACAGAGTGGAGTCTGGTATATAAAGTCTAAAGTACTTATTATGTGATCCTTAACAGAGAAAGTTTGTTGACTGCTGTCTGGATCATGGTTTCTTAGCTTCCTTCAGTGGTTAACCTGGCCATGGGATTAAGGCTTTGCCAATGAGTGTAAGTGGTGTGCCACTTAGGGCTGACTTCTTGGGACAATAAGGAGCCTTCGTCTTGCCAGCTGCACCCTGATATAACAGCAAGTTGGTTTTGACCCATGCAAACAATGACCTCAGGGATGGCCGAAAAATAAAATGAGAAGAACCTTGGTCCCTAAAAGACCATGTGGAGCAGAGAGATCTACCAACTTGGATCACCTTCCCTGAATGCTCACATGAAAGGTAAACGAACTACCAACGTTCAGTCACTAACATAGCGCTAGTTTCTTTGTTAAAGCAATCAAGTTTTATACCAAGAGAGCTTCATAATTTAAACTACCAATAGGATATACAGATTAATACTTAAAAATTGATCAGAAAAGTAGTCATTAACCCAGAAAAAAATTCCATCCAACTCATTATTTTTGTATGTCAGGTAGATGAAGTTGAGGGTCTTTTGTCTTCAGGAAATGGTGTATGGAATGAAAAAATGTACAAAAACCAAAACTGTAATTAAATATTGCTCTGAATCCTATTACTTTGGAAGGCAGCTATGCTCACCACTATACCACCAAAGTACACTGAATCCCACTACTTTGAAAATGCAAAAGAGGTTTTTTTCACTTAGTTGCATTTCATAAAGAGGCTTTTACAGATCAGAGTCATACCTTGTTTTACCAGAGACCCCTCCAGCTGCTTTGTGAATAAAGGCAAAACAAATCCCAGGGGAATCTGCTTAGGCACTTACAACTATGTGATCACATGAGGTTCAATGTCTTGACATTCAACTTTTGCATTCTTCCCACTTTTTCCACATACAATTAAGGAACCTATATCATTCATAGATAACTACAATGGTTTTGTCACAGGAAATAAGTAATATTTTGATCGTTTGGGAAAAAACATTGATGATCATCTACTATAGTCCAGGGGCTAAAGTAAAAATGTCATGCCCAAATGCTTCTGAAATAGCAAACACCCCATGTCTCTAATTTTTTTTACTTATAACAAGTTAATTCAGTAAAACCTTAGATTGCGAGTAACATGGTTTGCGACTGTTCCACAAAACGAGCAAACATTTCTAATACATTTTAACGTGGTAAACGAGTGATGTCTTGCAATACGAGTAGTTTGTTTCTGGAATGAATTATGCTCACAAACCAAGGTATTACTGTACTTAAATTGCCCTTCTGTTTTCCCTTCCTGGTTTGATGCGTTGTTCTTTTTGGGGGATTGAAAAAAACATCAGAGAAATAAATATATAAATAGATCTTAAGAACTCTACCATCAAATCCAAATGGGTGACAAGTAATTAGAAATCTAAGTGGAGCTCAGAAGCCTTACTGGGTAAATCAATAAGAGCCTGGACATCCTTATGGTCTGTAGACTTTATTCTCTATGCCTTTATTGTTAGACTTCTGCACCATTTCCTTGAATGCCAAATTTAGGCATCCTTCCTAATTAATGATCTTTTCAAGCCTTTTTCAGAAGCCATTGGATTTTTATTAGCCTACAAAGGAAGGTTTTTCTCTCCTGGGTACATAGTTCCCTGTCTCCTTAGCAGTTAATTGAGTAGCAGAATAATGGGTTCCTTACAGGAAGGCTTACAGGCTGCAGAGGGAGGTTGATGTCTCTTTACTCTCTGGAAATTGTAGTGACATTCAATAATGGTTGGTGAGTTTTAGCCCAGAATTAGAGACCAAATTGATGTATTTGGACACATCTCAATCTGATGTTTCCTGAGCAGCTGGCTCAGTGAAAGGATACATATGCTGGCCCAAGACCCCTAGTTTTCTTCTGTGTGAATTTTTCATTGCATTCCTCTTCCTTTACCTCACCAATATATAGGAGCCAGAAATAGCTGCTTCTTCAATAAATTGGATAATTTCTATTTTTATAGACCAAACTTTCCTGTGCAAAGCACAGAGTCTACAAATATTCCCAAATTCTCAGAAAAAATTGGTGTATGTGCATGGTGCGTGTGTGCATGTGTGTGTGTGTGTGTGTGTGTGTGTGTGTGTGTGTGTGCGCGCGCATCCCTCTTCTTACCCAATTATAGCTAAAACTATGGTTTTATTATTTGTTTATCTTTCAAGCAGAGGGAAAAGAGAATCAATGGTCCCCTCTTTTAATTTGAATAAACTATGTTGGCTATTCTACCTATTGAGAACATCTATGACCTAGTGGACACAAATATTTAGATGACTATATGATATTAAGAGTGAGAATAGTCATCCAAATATTTGTGTCCACTAGGTCATGGGAATTAAAGAGGTCCAGTATCTCTTTGATGTATTCTTCGGACAAAATGTGGAGTCCCTGGCTTAACACCACAACAAAGCTCTCCTTTACGTCTTTATGTATCTATATTTCTATCTATAACTACATATAACTATAGCCACATATTCTATCTTTGCCCCTCCCTAAGCCCCACTACATAACAATCAAAGGGATTTTTAAAATTAATCCACAAATGGGAAAAGACAATGATAGTTAAGAGGTGCCAACAGCGTTTGAAAGGCAGAAAATGAGTGGACAAGTGGGCAATGCCTTAGTATAGCTGAGAACGTCTAGCTGAAGTGCTAAGAGTGAAGGGCAGATGGGATGCAAGCCCAAGAAAGGCTCATTACTTGGAGCACCGAGAACTGGGAAAGTCACTACAAATGAGGGGTGGAGCTGGACACTGAGGCGTTGGTTATTTGTATCAGTAGCATTTTTGGCTCAGGCCCTTCTCCTGCCAATCAAGCACCTAACTACTTGTCTTCCACTTTGTCAGGAGAAGAGATTTTATTTTATTTATTTTTATTTTTTTTAAGATTTTATTGGGGAATTGGGGGAGGGAACAGTGTTGGGGAATCAGGGAATGGGAACAGACAAGTTGCTGTCCTTTTGTTCTTCAGTCTAGTTGTGGAGGACATCGCTTCACTGGCCCATGTTGGCATTATCATTGCGCTCTTCCCTGATGAGGCAGATGGGTCGGCAGCCACTGGACAGCCATTCATGGCAGCTCTTGGCAGCTCAGCCAGCTGTCGGCTGCTCAAGCTGGCTGCCAGCCACTCACAGTAGCTTTATGGCAGCCCACTGCAGCCTCACTGCAGCCTACACTGTCGCCGGTGACTCACGGCAGCCCAGCTCCAGGTCAAGCTGTTGTTCACCATCTTAGCTGTAGAGGGTGCAGCATCACTGGCCCTAATGTGGGATCCCAACCGGGGCCCTGCTGCTCAGAGCTGGCATCTCAAGCCAGCTCTTAACCAACGTGCCACTCGGGCAGCCCAGGAGAAGAGATTTTATTTTATAGAGACTTGAAACAGGAAGTATCTACATTACTGGAAAATAAAAGGTCAAGCAACACTTCAATAATGCTAGTTTATATCCTAAGGGAAATAGATGAAGCTGTTGAAAATGTGAAGTTATAACAAAATACCATAAGAAAGGCATAATTATAGAAGAATACTATCATTTCTATCTCTAAGGACATATTTTTCAAATATTTTTCAATCTATATATTAATATTAATAATACCTCCCAAAGGTGAAAGTGTTATCAGTAAAGGACTTTCAATCATGATTGTAGCAGTCTTGTTTATAAAGGTTGATATTTTCAATACATTAGACATTAAATCCATTGTAAATATTTAAGCTTATAATTAAAGTAATAAATATCTGAGGGGTTATACTGTTTCAGAAACTTGTAAAATATAATCAAGCAAAAAAATTTGTATATTAATCTTTGACTGCTAATCCCCATAGGTGGTGGAATTAGTGACCTCAGAGAAAGTTGCCTAACTCTCGTCTGCTGTTAGTCTGGAGGAAACTAGACATTAGTGATGCAAGGACCATTTTTATTTAGCAATTTCATTTGGTTTTCAAGTAATCAAACAAAATTCTTTGAAACCACATTAACCACACTCTTGCAAAAACTTTTTCTGATGCACTAAAAAGTCATCTTTAATCTTTAGGACACATACAAACACATATGTATACAGACATGATAGACATGTGCACAAACACTCAAACATCATCTAATAGGAAAACCTTCATGTAATCTGACATTCTAGAAGAAAAGAACATGATTATTCTCTACAAATTAAAGCACTCTCAAACAAAATACAAAAACAGTACAAACCATCTCATTTGATTTAAACGCACGGATAACTTCTGCATTTGTATGAGATCCTATAGGTGTCCTGCCCATCTCCCACCAGTGCTCAGAATCCCAGAGCATGCTCACAGTATCTGACTGCAACTGGCTGTCTGTGGGCCTTCTTGCAGCCAGTGCACAGGGCAGCTGTAAGTTCCAGAGGTGATACTCCCAATCTTCCAAAGTGTCCCAGAAGTATTGAACCCCAGTTGTCCTGTAATTGCTCAGTGACATACCTTTTTAATCTTCTTTCCCTTCCCTGTCTCATTTCCCCTACACCCAACTGGCATTTCCTGAGATCAACAACCAAATATGCTACTTGTTCTCATATCGTTGTTTATGAGAACCCACCTAAATACCAGTACTCCACTCTCTAAAAGAAAATGTCTCTTCCTTTGTTGATTTTGTAATGTGCACCTTACAGTGACTCTTGTATATTTGAATTTTATAGGTGAATTTAGTGAGGTTGCAAAGCTAGTTAGAAGAGGTAAACAAGTCTACATCTCTACAAATCCACTAGAAATCTATAAATAAGAATGGAAATAAGAAAGAAAAGTCCTTTTAAAGGGGAGGTGCGAAATGTATGCTTATGCACTGGGGAGATTTTCTGGGACCCCTTCATCGGGATAGTCTGCCTCCCTTCTCATTTCCATAAGCAATGCTCTAACTGCCAGGAAGCCAGGCCTAGCAGCCTTTGAGAATGTCTGGATAGGAGTGTGGGAAAGATGGCTTTGAAGATGTATTAGATATAGTTGTGTTCTATATGAGCTTAGTGTTTGTCAGAGTATTATAAGATAGTGTATGACTGATTTCTTTTTTTGTTTCAGAAAAGCTGTAGGGTCATCAAGTGAAAAAGTGAAATTTGAGAAGGTCTAAAAGGGTGAATAGATTTTTAAGTCTCTAATGATAAAGGATGGAATAATATTCTAAGAGTTACAAATATCACAAAATGGTTTTATTCAGGTAGCTAGGTACCACATGGTTGGAATACTAGACACGTCATATTTTATTCAGGCACCATCCATGCCCACATTCTCTCACTCCTAATTTTCAATTTCAGAAATTTCTCATCCTCATTGTGTGTCATCATGGTGGAATAGTGAATCCTGGTGTTTGCTATCCCAAACAAGAAGTCCTAGGTCCTATCTTTGCCAGATTCTACCTCCTACCAACACAAAACAGCATAAGAGCAGAAATAAGACCTAAGATTGGACAGCCAATCAATAATTATAGCCATTTGGGAGTATTTTGGAGTGAAGTCATGCACATTTTTATTAACCAACTATTCTATTGCAAAATAATTCCCACCTAACTCCAGGACTATGGTGGAAATGGAATACCTGAACAGAGGACACAAGACAATCACAACTCCCAGTGCAGTCATCATGAACTAGGGGTTTTCTGATTCACTCTGAGAGCAGTGCTTCATCATCAATGCTTTTCACTGACCTGTACTATGATGGACCTGTTTTTGAGCTTTGGAATATCCAATTACACAGTAATTGACACTTAAAAGGCCCTGAATAAATATTCACTTAATTAGATTGAATTCATGAAACTCTTTTTAATAGCATCATTTAATAATAAAATGAATAAATGCTGAATGGGTTACTAATATACCTTTTATAAACAAATATATAATGACTGTTTTTCCCTTTGACTTTTAGATTAATTTCTTTATTAACCAGATTTCTATAATAGGTGTTAAACTTTGAAGGATCAATATTCACCATTTTGAGCATTTATTTTGTGTCAAGCATAGTGCAAGATACCAAAGAACAGTAAGATACCCGACCTAAATTTAATAATGGTTTAGACTTGCTCAGTAGTTAATGTTTCAAGTTTAAACCATGTGTTGCAGAGAAAAAGGCTGGAACCAAGGAAGAATGTTGGATCCATTGACCTTGAATTAAATTTCCCAATTTCATACCAAGCAATATAATGGTGCCAACCTGTGATAGCTTTCTTTCCATTCTCCCTTCACACAAGGTTACTAAGCAGCATCTTCACATAAAACAAAGTACGTGAGATCAGACTGTACTCATAATGTCTGGCAAAGACAGTGATATGTAATAATGACAAATTGTGCTTTTCACTGATTTTGTACAATATAAGAACGTTCTTTTCAAGACATTTCAAGGTGACGCTATCTTTGTATGTCAAATCAGTTGATTCTTCTCTGAAATATATCTATTCTACTACTGAAATATTTCTCAGTAGCCTTATACAATGTGGTTAGGCAGTGAGAATGCTTACACAAGAGTCTAAAGAAAGGAGGAAAGTAGAAAAAAAGAAAAAAAATGAATGTTGAGGATAATTTTGTGCTAAGAACATGAAAGGGATGTATATTAATTATTTCACATAATTCTTACAAAAATCCTATGCAATAGGTATCATTATCCTAACTTTACAGCTGAGGGAAAATTGGAACTAAATAGGATTCACTAGGGCAGATCCAAGATGATGGAGTAAATAAACACTGTGCTTGCTTCCTTCCGTGAACACAATAAAATTACAACTAAATTACAGAACAATCAACTTGGAGAATCATCTGAAAGTCTGAACAGAAGTTTTATAACTAGGATATGAAGAAGAAGCCACATCGAGATTGGTAGGAGGGGCAGAGACATGGCTAACCCCAAACCGCTGTGTGGTGGTTGAGAACTGGGAGGGATAACGGGGAGCCAGAGAGGTTCCCCGAGAGGAGCAGAAACCCTGCCTCACACAGGTCTCACCAGTCCAGAATACAGGTGTCAGGAAGAGGAGCCCCCACAACATCTGGCTGTGAAAAACAGTAGGGATTCTGACCACCTGGGTGGGACAGAAGGCTACAGGAAACCCAGGCATCCACTTAAAGGGCCTGAGTATAGACTTTCTCACTCCCAGTCACTCAACTTGGGCTCCAGCGTTGGGACAGTAACTCGGGAGGTGTTGGAGACATGTGACGGGCAGGCTGAGTTGTGTGGCTGCAGGATGAAGGCTGGAGGACAGCTGGCATTTTCCCTGGGATGAGTCCTTCTCCTATGCAGTCCGGCAGGTAGCTACCATCTTTAATGATTTGAGCCTGCCCCCTATGCTTATGTATGGCCAATTCAGAATCTGATTGGTCTGGTAAGCTCTGCAGCTTCACCCTGCTGACTCACTGGAACCCTGCCTCGCCCAACTCCCCCAATGCTGGAAACACTTTCCCCAAGAGCACCCAGCCCTACCTACATTGCACTCTTTTTTTTGGAAAACTATCAGGGTCTGACCTTCCCCAGCCAGGCAGACGGCTGGACTTAGTGTGCTCTGAGACTTTTGCTGAATAGTTCCAGGCTCAGCACTGGCACCAAACCAGAATTTACATTAACATGGTGACCTCAACTCTTCCCACTTTAGTGACTCCCTGAGACCCTGCCCCACCCGACTTGCATACTGCATGAGGCTTTATCAGTAGCTGAACCTTAAGGGAGCCAGCAGGTGGCAATAGGCCTCAGGGTGTTCTGGCATTTTGCGGAGCTACCTCAGACCCAGTACTGTTGGCAGCCATCTTCAGTTCACAGTGTGGCCTCACAGTGATCACTTCTTTAAGTATATAAATGTTGAATAACTATGGTATACACCTAAATTTAATATAAGGTTTTATGTTAGCTATATAGTAATAAAAATCTTTAAAAAAAAGAAAAAAGGAAAAAGCCAGGGCATCTGACATAGCTTAGTCTTTTGTTATAATATTCCATCACATTTTTTTCTTACAATTGCCTTCTCACTTTTGACATGCTCTCTGATACATTCTTGAGATTCCTCTCAAACTCTAAAATACTATAATATAGATATATCCTAAAATATTTATTAACTATTTTTCTAAACACACACACACACACACAAAGAAAGGTAAATTGAGACCAGTCTAGAAGAAATTAGAGTCCTTTATTCCAGTGACAGAAGGGATCATTGAGCTGTTTGAAATGGGGTAAATGATATGATCAGATCTGAATTTTAGAAAAAAAACTACACTGGAGAGACCAAATGTTTTCCCACTTCTTTTATCCCAAACTAGGTCATCAAAGGCTAGGCTCATAAGCCCCTCTCTAGGAAAATATTCTTGAATAACTACAATTTTAGGATTGTTTTTTTCCTTACACTCTATTTGGAGTTTTACTTAACTTAAATTTTTCATTAAGAGTACAATAAAACAAGCATTGCCAAATATAGTTAGCCTGAGACTAACAAAGTTAAGATGATCAGCCTTGGCATGTGAAACTGAGCAAATAAGCCTCTACCATACTCATGGAAGCTCTACTTTTTACATCTCACTCGCCAATTCATACCCAGGTTATCTTTCTTCATGTAATGCTTGGTCTGCTGCAAGATGCACCTTCTAACCTCAGAGAAGAGAAAAAAATCACAGCAAAGTATAAGTATTCCCATAACTAATGTTGATGTAATTGGTATGGAATAAAGATTGATTAGAGAGAGAGTCTCACTAAAAAAAAAAAAAGTTTCTGTAATTCATAAAACAGCTATTTCAGTAAAGTGTAGTAGTGCTTTAAGAAAAATAGCCTCAGCTTTTCTCTCTTGTAATTCAAGATTTCCACAGGCATTATATACAATTCTGTAAATTTTCTCTGTTCTCTATGGGAGTCTAAGAAGAATTCTCTAGTGTTTTTGTAAAAGTCTCTTGATTCCTAAGGCAGGCACTGTTAGAAAAGACTTATAGGGTCGGCAATGTAACCAGGGGAGCCTTGCCTTTAATCAAGGAGAGGTTAGGGATCCTGGATGGCCTCAGAAATGAGAGGACATCTATGAATGTGTTGCTCTTTCTTTGGTTTATTGATCTATTGTACTTCTTTCTGTTACTCTAGGGAGCCTATAAAAGTTCTCTTTAAAAAACATCTATTGCATCAAGCAACTACAAACCATTCTGTCTTTAGAGGGCTTGTAAGGGGCTGCTCTTTAGAGATTGTGAGAATCCCAGTGGCCCCTGGATTGAGGAACTAGGGAAGAGAAGATGGGAAGCCTAGAGCAGCCAATCCAAATGCAAATGGAGAGTGAAGCAGGGAACACCAATGAGGGAAACTGAGCCGGTAAGGCCTGTGGCAAACTCTACAGTGCACACCCAGTAAAAGGTGGAACCTGTTCCCTAGCCCAGCAGATTATAGCCAGGCAGGAGTATAGGTTGCCAGATATTCCAGTTTTTTGGAGTGAAAGTGAAATTTTTGTAAAATATTCCAATTTCTAATGTTGGAGATTAATTCCACTGTTACACATAATGTGCCAATTAAAACATTTATGAGTGGGATATGACCAATTGGTTGCCTGATTTCCACCTCCAGCCTCAATGGACTGATGACAAAGGAGATACACATGGAGGGAAGGAAGCACTCATGCTTAAGATATTTGAGATAATAAAAGACCCCTGGGTTTAATAAGCCAAGACCCTGCCCCATTGTAAAGTGAGGCACTCTGGAGAGGAGTGCTGAAAGACTTAGAGTCTCACCAAGTTAGCTGAAGACTTCAAAAGCTATAAAACAGAGTTCTCTAATAGAATTTAATTCAATGAAGAATAAATTCTCCATATTCTTGCCATCTAGTATAGTAGCCACTAGCTACCTGTGGTTATTGAGTACTTGAAGTATAGCTAGTGTGGCTAAGGCACTGGATTTTAAATTTTATTTTGTTTTAAGTAACTTAAATGTAAAGAGCCGCATGTGTGGCTAGCAGCTACCATATTGGACAACACAGCTATAGAAGCTCTAAATGAGTGGTTCTCAAATATTATCAGGCATTGGAACCACCAGGAGAGCTTGTCAAAACACAGATTGCTGCCCCCACCCCCTGCCCCCAAAGTTCAGATTCAATAGGTATGAAGTGAAGGATCCAGAATTTGCACTTATAACAAGTTCCCAGGTGATTACGATGCCGCTGGCCGACACACACTGAGAGCCACTAAACTGTCACCTCTTTCAAATTTCCAGGACAGAATGTGGTCCCAGAGAGAGACATGCTGACAGCTATGTAATTACTGGTTTAAACACACACACACACACACACACACACACACACACACACGTCACTAGGTTTCCTAGAATTTTCTCCATTACACTAAGAGAATAGGGCAGGTGGAGCTCATCAAGGCCATGACCAATTTTGTTCTGTCTTGAAGAAGTAGAGGTTTGTTTTTACATCAGAACACAGGGCCTGCCAGCCTGTGTGGCCCTGAGTCTTAGTTCCACTCCAGCAGGGGGCAAAAGAGAAAATCCTATATCATCATGACCAAACTAGACACCTGGTAAAATACATATGTCAGGAAATTTGATTCGCTTTTTTCCTGCTAAGCATAGCATCAGCAAAGCACCTGATTTATCCTAGGAATGTACTACCAAATATCAGTACAGGTCATCGGCAGCCTCCATCCCTGGAAAACACACAGTTAGGGTCAAGGAAGAAGAGAGAGGCTTCTAGTCCTCTTTCTAACATTTTTTTCTCATTAAAAACAAAACAAAGCAAAACAAACCAACAAACAAAAAACAGGAATAGTACACTGCTCTTGTAATACATCCAAGGAATTTCAAAGACATGACCTTTTGTGTCTTCATCCTGATATTATAAACTTATTCTCAGTGGAGGAATAACACCTAACAGGTTGGGAGGAAGGATGGGAAGAGTCCTTCAGACTGCCTCCGTATTTCTTGGTCTGTACAAAAGTTTATGCACTTCCTTGAAGATTTCTCAGTGTTCACAAGAGCATAGTATTCTTATATCATTATCTACAGTGGATTATTTGCATTTTTAAGCCTGAAAATTAACTTTTAAATGATTTTGGATAAGTGATTTTCAAGGAAACTGACTACAAAGCAAATACTTTAAAATAAACCCTAGTTATAACATTATGTTGCATCAGTGATTCAGATGGAAATCTTATGCTGCCATGTCTGGAAGATGGATGGTATGTATAACCCCAATTTCTCACGCCTCCCTGTATCCACACATGTTAGTGGTCTCCTTCCACACTGACTCTGGGATTCGCCATATGACTTACTTCAGCCAATGAGACGATAGCAAACTTGACATAATCAGAGACTTGACAAAGCTTTTGCACATTTCCAAGTCTCCTCATATTCCTATGCTTCACAGAATAATTATATGCTCAGGGCGGTTTGCTACAGGATGTACCATGTGGGAAAGAGCCAATTCTGCCCAGCGGTCCCAGCTGAAGCCCTAGAATGTGAGAAAATTCAGCCAAGATTAGCAATGCTGCCTAGCAGACCTGCTACTGACCATGGGTTCTTGAGCGAGTTGAGCTGATTGCAGCACAGACTAGCAGAACTGCTCAGCAGACCTGTAGACCCATGGAAAATAATAAATGGCTGTGTTAGTCACTAAATTTGGGGGGTGATTTGTTACACAGCTTAGAAAAAGTTTAAAGGAGGAGGAAATTTAAAATCCTTATTTCATTCCACTATCAGAAAGTCATCATCAGTTTTCCCAAATCCAATAAGTTTTTAAACAAAGTGAGGATGCACAATTGGAGTTTATTTTTACCACATGATCATAGTCCTGGAGATTACCCTACAAAGGAAAAAAAAATCTCCATTTCAGATACACTTTCCATTCCCTCTGCCATTTTATAACCTGTTCTAAGTTTCCCATACAAATTGGACAAACTGTCCACCAGCATCAGGCAGACGGCCTGATAATGTCTTAACAGAACCCCTGCTGATGTGCATCTCTGTTCTCTACTCAGCTGTCCCATCGTGCAGCTACAGTTCTAGGGTTACAGGACAGTTTCTAACTTTGTGCCTGTCCCAAGGCATCAGGACCAAGGCACATGATTTGTAATTTATGAGGACACCCACAGAGCTGTCACTTGCAAGGCAGGTGTTGAGAAAATGGCAAGCAGCTCTAGGAAAGAAAAGAACTCTGATCTCACCCCTGAATAATGGTGGCTAACCTAGTCATGGATAGAAAGCGTTGACATAAGCGAGCTTTAAAAATAAAGCAATGGCTCATCTTGCAGAAGGCATGCTCTGTCTCTACACTGTTGAATATAACAGGATTTAAGTAATCTATGAAAAACATGGTTTTTATTCTGAGGCTGCTTGTATGTTTTTGAACTGTGCTTTGCAATGTAAACTACCAACAATTTCATGTACCCTGTGAATAACCCTATGAATTTTGAAGTCAAAATTCAAACTAAATGATCCAACAGGATGTAATGGATAATGATCTTCCAATCTCCCTAAAAGAAAGAGTACAAAATGGAAACCAAGACAAATTAACTGGAGTTAAATGAAAAGGAACGGATATATATCTAATATATATATTAGATATGTTATATATAATATATGTTTTCATAGTAGATATTATATATATTATATATACACATGTATATATATGTATAAATGAATATGTACATATATACATATATATACACACACACATACATATATATGTGTATATATATCTCCAACTATTATTTTAAAATTGAGTAAACTATAACTCAATAAGTTAGCTGCTTAATATATTCATATCCACTGAGTTTGGTCTCATTGCAGCTTATTTTATGTTCCAATTTACGGCAATATTTCAGACTAATACAGAATGACCTAATCTTAAATTGATTTAGATGCTAGTGGAAGTTTATTTATAACTAAAAATAGAATGAAAGTTTCAAGGCATTTCCAAAGCACCACAAGGCACACATTGCAACTTTGGATGGAAAAAAAATATCAGCTCGGAAGCAATCTGAGCTGTGAAACCAAATGATGTCATGATGAAAAGGCTCCAAGATTTAAAAAATACTGCTTACTGATAGGCAGCTCAACTTTCCACCTTGGGTCTGAGAGTTCCAGTGGGATGTCTGTGTCACAATGCCAACTCGGCGACTTCACACCATGCGAAAACCACAATGAACAGAGAGACTCAAATATCAGGCTGATTACTAGTTGCAATTGGAGCTTAACGATTGGAAAAACTAGAGGATTTTTCCTTTCTTTGGTGAGGACCAATCAAGTTGGCAGGTATTTCTATTACTACCTTTTTAAAATCTTCCTTTGAGATATAACTTGCATGCTGGCATTGAAGCTCACATGCTTCTTATAGATTTCTATATGTTGGGTATTAATAAAACAGTCAGAAGAACACTATATGACATGTGGCATTGTGTCCTGCACCCTCCTTCCTCTATCATAAATGATCAGGGCTGAAAAGAACAGTTAAGGAGGTTCTGGACAACCCCAGGCCACTCTTTTGGCTCCTGGCCTGGAAAAACTCCTGACAGAAAGTTTGTCTGGTGCCCTTGGCAGAGGCCCACAAGATCCAGTAAAATGCCAAAGAGGAGGGACCATGACATCAAGAGGGAAACATGCTGTAAGGCAAAAGCACTATACCTAATCAAAGGCAATGTTGGAAAACTGTTATTATTGGCTTCTTAAGTGATTGCAGTGATGGTATAAAAACATGGAAACTGCGTTCTCTTGTTGATTTTTGCCTGGTGATTTTATACCAAACTTAGTTCCTATTTATTTGGCTCTTTCTAACAAATGAGAAATAGAATCTAGGTGGAAATTAAGTTGTCTTTTTCCTTCTTTGCAAGAATCTAAGCAATCATTAAGTTGTATATTAGTTGGGTTTTGCATCTCCAAGTTCCCAGTCACTTCTTGGTCGGCTCTTCAGCTACATCACAGGAGACAGCCTGGGAAGACAAAGGGTTCAGAAGTTCAAGGAGCAGGTCACTAAAATAGCTGGAGATCATCAGATATGTCACATTCAATCTCAGCTTAGCAACTGTGCTCACCAACTTGATCTCTGTCGTAAGGTCCTCTGAAATTAAATTCCTCCATTGTTGCTCTCCTCTGCCACCCATCTACACCATCCCACAGACTGGGCTGAATCTAGAAGTGTGACTTGCTAAGGAGGCAGAGAAAGGAAGGAGGTTTGTTCAGAGCACCCAGCTATTGGACAATCTCTAAAGACCAACTGGCAAGCGAGCATTTTAGAAAGCTCTGAGTTTCATCAGAATGCATGTTTGTGAACAAACACCAAGAAGAGTCAGTTTGTAAGCATGAATGAAGAAAGAGTAGAAAATGGTGAAAAATTCCATGGGCGTGGACTCAGACCGAAAATCTCTGGGGCCTGTTGGAAAGGTCTGCTTTAGACTGAAGAATAAAAGAACACTTTAAAAACTGAATTTCACAGCTCATTATATTCCTCACTTTTACAGATATGATGACAAGAAAATAGGTCTGATATCTTGATTTGTTGAGGAAAGGGGCTAGAGACACACAGATTTAGGTTTCTGGTCTTATAAACCTGGGTATAAATCTAACCCTGGCCACTTACCAGCTGTGTGGATTTGGACAAATTACTTTCTCTCTCTGAGCCTCATTTTCTCATCTGCATATAACGGGAAAATGGTTATTATGTGGTATTGGTACAAGCACAAGTCAAGGTAATATATGTGAGACACCCAGCACAATGGCAGTCTGTTTTTATATGGATTGACTTACTGATGGTAGCAAGCTGCCCCATAGCATGACTAGATATATTGATTTAACAAATGTATATTTCCTATCTTCTATGTGCTAGGTATCCTTTAAAATAAATTCTCACTCCCCTCCCCCCCCACCACACACACATTTTCCCTCCTAAAACCAGGTTTTCAAGTTTCTTATACTATTTTATACTATCAGATACACATGCATGCGTGCGACCACACACACATCCCCCCCCCAAAAAAAAAAACGAAAGAAAAGAAAAGAAATCTAACATCATTGAAAGACCCCAAGAGAATTTCTGTCTCCATCCAAAACATTTGGGGACTACATGACTGGAACAATTAAATGGGTAGATAAGACACATGCATAAATACATTGAAAAAGACAGTGTGTGCCTAAGTGCCAAAATCAAACAGTACAGATTTAAATAATCTGAGTATTTATTCACTAGAGCACTCTAAATAGATGATAAACTATTACTTTTCTCAGAAAAGCATATATTAAAGATTTTCCCATGTGCCCAAGCCATTTCTAATGTATCTATTTCCGGACTTAAATAATTCTTATTATATCAGAATGGTAATACTTCCATTGGAAGTTCTTCCATAATTCAGACTGAAGAATTGCCTCAAGCTTTGTCTCCAATATTTATGTTAAATAGAACAATGTCGATGTGCGTATCACTACCTGGGTTCAGAGCCAGAAGTAATGAAATCCCAAATCACCTAAATTCCCTGAGCCTCATTTACTTTAGTTGTAAAATAAGGAATAACAATGACCTCAACAATATTGTTGTAAGTAATGTATGCTAAAGTACACTCTGAATTAAGAGAATACATAAATATAAGCTATTTTTGTCACATTGATTCCATTAGCTCATATTTTTCATGTTATCTATATTATACAAAAAAAAATTAACACCTTTCTAAGTTCCTAAATTCCTTCATTTATGTTGTATAAAAAGTTTTTACCACAGGTTTTATCAGAGTCCCATTCAAGTCAGTTTAACTGCTTTGGATTTAAAATTGAGTTTTATTTTATCTGAGCAAAATATCTTCAATCATAACCATTTTATAAACATTTAATGCCTAGATATTAGCAGTCATTGGGTTGAATAAATGAGTTACTATTTTAGGTAAATTTTTTAACACTTTTGCTTTCTGGTTCCTTGAGTAGATTTCTGCCCCCTGGCCCTCCCAGATTAGCTTAGTCATTTAAATGAGAAGCCTGAGAATTTTTCAGAATCCTTCAGACAGTGTTTCTTTCATGTCTACTGTGTATTTGTCCTATATTGATTTGCTCAATGATATGTGTAATCTTATCTTACTTTTGATTCATCCTTCTATATTCAAAAGTTATCTCTAAATATTTTGTTCATTTTCTCTTCCTTTTTTGCAATACTATTCCTTTTACTACTGAAATATCTTTTATGCAGAAGTGTATGAAATGTTGCTTTCAGTTCTCCACACAATTTCTGTTTCCTGTTTCTCACATGTTGGTGATTTCTTTGACATCAGTATGTATCAGTTAACTATAGCTGCCTAATAAATGATCCCAAGACTCAGTGGTTTAAAACAACAACTATCTATTATAATTTATGCACCTATGGGTTGGCCAATATTGGCTGACCTAGCCTTGGTTCATCTGGGAGTCTCATCTGATTACAGCTAGGTTTACTCATACATCCACAGGTCAGCTGGAGATTAACTGATCTAGGCTCAGCCTGCTTATGCTCCTAAGGATTGAATGAATGGTGGCTCTGCTTTAAGGTGGATTTGGCTCATACACTTTGGCAAGGGAAACTCTAGTCCATGGGTCTCATTCTCATGCTGAGACCAGCAGGGTAACCAGATATATTCTCCTCATGGAGATGGGAGATGCAAGAGGAAAAGCAGAATCATTTAAGATGATTCCCTTGAGGCTTAGGTTCAGAACTAGCACTCTCACTTCTGCCACATTCTATTGGCCTAAACAAGTCACAAGCTAAACCCAAGGTCAAGATACAGAGACACACCTCCTGTAGCTAGAAGACACTGGTAGTTACATGGCAAAGACTGTGAGTACCTGGAGGGGTAAAGAATTAGGGCCAGTAATACAATTTAGCATGATAAGATCCCAGCAGATGTCAAAACAGCAGCACTTAACCCTTTTATTAATAGCATATCAAAATAGTTAGCCTTTTGTTCCCAGCAGCCATTTTGCAATGCAAGGTGAGAACAAGAGGAACAGCTGCAGTCAATGTGTAAGATTTCATAGCCAGGGTAATACCTCTCGTGATGACTGACAGAATATTTACAACAGATATTATGATGCCCAACACAGTCTTTTCTCTATAATAACATCATTTAGAAAAAACTTGGTTTTTAAGGTTGAATTCTAATTGCTCATAGCTCATTTTCAACGAGTCAACTTTGAGGGTGACATTTATGTGGTCTTGGGCCACACCAGCCAGGCTTGTCCTGTTGTATAGGATTCAGGATCCTCTTTCTGTATCACCCCATGAGTAATGGTCCTGTCTAACTTGTTCTGGCTTCTCAAATGAGTAAATTTTAGGTCCATAAACATTTGCACAAATCAGTATAATGATAAAATATTATGACTACCATTTCAGAACCATATACAATGGGCAAGTACCATGGATCTGGCTAAACAGTCAATGAATAGGTAGTGATCCTTTCTTCACCACACACCAGGAAGACCTGTGAATGTTATCTCCAGGGTGCTCTGACTGCACAGCTATCCAGTTGTAGCTAAAGAAGAACTGCATATATACACACGTCTAGAAAAACAAAAGTTCTCTTTTCTAAATGGTAGCACACATAAATTACAATTTTGATTTACCAATTAAATTTAAATATGCTATATTTAGGAATTTTAATGCACTATTACATTGTGTTTGCCCAATTATATCTGGATTGTTCAAATGACTCTTAATCTTTTGTACTTCTTAGGCCAAACAAGGTCAAGTGCCCTTGTCTAGGTTCCCCAGCAGAAAACGTTTCTTAACATTTACCTCACCTCTAATCATTTGCTTAATATCTGTCTCCCCACTGTACTCTGAGTTCCATAAGTCTGGGACAGTGTCTGTTTTCTTTGTCACTGACACTGAAGCCATACTCAAACCTAGAACTAGGAACTAGATAATCATTTACTGAGTGAATGAAAAAATGCCTGTGCTATAAGCATGGTATATAATATTACTTATATCTAAAGTCTGCTTCTAACCAATTGCATATCATTGAGCAAATCACTAACCTCTGCAATTCCCGGTATTCCAGAAATAACATACCTGTTCTGTTTCCCATGTGGGGTAGTAATGATGTCCAGACAAAAAAATAATATGCGAAAACACAATATTCCTAGTATTGTTATATAAACATGGTGTCTAAGAAATGTGTCTATTTTGGGCATCTTGGTGTGCCATAATACATTGTGAATAGTATAAATTTAATAAAGAGGACAATTTGCTTACATTTCAAAATGTATTACCCCAAAACTGTCTCTATCCCTTTATTCCTGTATTTTTTTCCTCCATAGTAGTTTTCACTATTTGGCATAGAATATTTGTTTGTGTGTGTGTTTATTTATGGTCTGTCACCACCACCTAGAACATCATCTCCTCACGGGGAGGCATTTTGCTTGGATCACAGCTATACCCCTGGTGCCTGCAACAGCACCTGTCTACATAGTGTGTTCTCAGTGTATATTTGTTGAATAAATGAATAGAAATTTAAGAGGAGCATGGGGACCATGAAAGATTAGCAACCAAGTATCTGCAGACTTTTCTGCATTTTCGGATGGTGAGTTATGGTGCTGCTGAGGTACAAGTTGACTCCTTGTTCCCAATTTGATTCCCATTTCAGTTGCTTAGAACCTTTTAAATTCTAAGTCACATAAGGCATCCTCTTACTCAGAGGGTGACATTCTTGCAGAGAACGGCAGAGCAGGTGTCTTTGCTCTTCTCTGACACTTCTCTGCAACGCCTTTATAGCTTATACTCTAGTGGGAACACTCAACCCTCCTTCAGGCTCTCAAAACTCTTTGGGAGACAATTTCTCACTCTTATCAAGTCCCAGCCACCCAGCTGGGTGGCCCAAAAGCAATACATTTGATCCACAAAAAGCAGTGGAGTTTGAGATGTCTCCTATTACTGGGAGTCAAACACAAAATCAATTGACTAAATCCTTCCGGAATTCCACCAAGTAGCAATTTCCCTAACTCCTAGCTGTACCACATTTGCTGTATTTTATGGCTGCAAAATGTCAACTCTTTAACACCTCTTCCCATTCTGTCACTCAGTCCTTCAATCCAGATAAAGGGATGCAAGGGAGTTTGAAAAAAAGAGGAAAAAGAGCTGCATAATATTAAAACAGAATTGTAAAACAATTAGTGAAAAGTTTTGCTTGTGATATAAACTTAAAATAACCTACTATGGATGAATATGGTAATATCATAGGTCCTTAATTTAGCCTTATGCTCACTTTAGATTTCAATCATTCCTCCTCTCCTGTAGTTTGAAATTAAACCCTTCCTCCAATCTCATACCCATACATAGCTAAGTTTTTTAAAAAATGTTTTTCTTACCCCCAGTTTTCAGCTCTCTAAAATAGCAATGGCTGCAGTCAAAAGATTCTTCAAGTGCAAAGTGTTTTGTCCTGACCAGGGCAGACAAATATATTGCAACCGGCTCTCACCAGGGCTGTGGTTTGGGCAAAAAGTCCTTCACCACTCTGCGCTGCTCCCTACCCACCTTCCTTATCTCTGCCTTCCTCTCTAGTCCCCCAGGCAGAGGCTATGGCTGTGATGCTGACACACATTAGCAGTGAGTGGATGCAGAGGAATGAATGAATGCCAGCCTTCCAGGGCACCGCCTGCCAATAGGAGGATGCAAGGCACCTGTGAACTTAGTGATAGACTTGCCAAATCAGTCAGTTCATTCAATTGCCACTTTGGTTGACTTATTTGAATTGAACTCAAATCTGCATATTTAATTGTGCATAAAATAACTTTAAAATATTACAATGTGATATAATACTGCAACGAACAATATTGTCATTTCAAGCATAGAAGTAGGGTTACGGAACGTTCATTTATGGAAAATGAAGCAAGGCACTGGAGGTACAAGTGAACTTCATGTTTTCTTAGGCCATAAAAGACAGAAATCGCAAAAGAAAAATTGACGTAGACTTCATCAAAATTTAAAAGTTTTTCTCTTCAAAAGACA
Organism: Hipposideros armiger; assembly: GCF_001890085.2. Taxonomy (NCBI): domain Eukaryota; kingdom Metazoa; phylum Chordata; class Mammalia; order Chiroptera; family Hipposideridae; genus Hipposideros; species Hipposideros armiger. Next base: position 643,125 of record NW_017731873.1, read on the forward strand.
TGATTAAAAAATAAAAAGTCAAGCCATAGAATGTGATATTTGCTATATATGTAACATTATATATAATATATAATATGTGATTATATATAACAATACATAATATATATTATATATGCACATCCATCCAAAAGATTTGAATGGTGAAAATAAGATACAAAAGGCCAATAACAGGCATTAGGGAAATGCAAATTATAACCACAATAAGATACAACTACATACATAATAGAATGACTAAAATTAAAAATACTGGTGATAGTACATATCAGCAAAGAGACAGAGCAAGCTGAAACTCTCATACCCTGCTGTTGGGAGTGTAGAATGGTACACCATTTTGGAAAGCTGTTTGGCAGTTCTTAAAAAGTTAAACATATGTCCCAAACATTCCACTCCCAGATATTTATCCCAAAGAAATGAGGACATATATCCACACAAAGATATGTGATTATTCATGGCAGCTTTATTCAGATTATCAAAAACTGGGAGCTTTAATTTCTTAGGGCTGCTGTAACAAATTACCACCAACTGGGTTTCTTAAACAAGAGAAATTCCTTTCTCTCACAGTTTAGGGGGCCAGAAGTCTGAAATCAAGGTGTTAGCAGGTCTGGGGGCTCTAGGGGAGGACCTATTCCATGCCTCTCTCCTGGCTTCTGGGGGTTGCTGGGCAATCCTTGGTGTTCCCATGGATTGTAATCTCTGCCTCTGTTATCACATGACTTTCTTTCCTTTGTGTCTCTGTGTGTTTGTCCTCTTCTTATAAGGACACCAGTGAATGGATTTAGTGCTCATCATAATCCAGTATGACCTCACGTGAACTAATTGTATCTGTGAAGACCCTCTTTCCAAATAAGGTCACACTTTCAGGTACTAGTGGTTAGGATTTGAACATATCTTTTTAGGGAACACAATTTAACCCACTACCTGGGTTTGAGGGTTGGGGGCATGGAATGTTCAACAACAGGTGAATGAATGACAAGATGTGGTATATCCATACAATGGGATTCCAGCTTAGCAATATAAAGGGCAAACTATTGACACAAACATGGAAGAATCTCAAAATTGTGATGCCGAGTGAAAAAACCTTGACCTCAAAAAGTATATACTGTATGATTCTACTTACACAATATTCTAGAAAATGCAAACTAATGTACACTGACAGGAATCAGATTAGTGGTTGCCTGGGGCTGGTGGCTGAGGGAGAGATAGTGAAAAATCATGAGACTCTTTTGGAGGCAATGGAAGTGTTTACCATTTTCATTGTGATAATGGTTTCATGGATGTATACTGTTAAAACACTTTAAAAGGTGTTTTGTACATTTTATTAGATGTAAATTATACCTCATTAAAAAAAGAATTTATGTTGCCTTTTAAATGAAGGAGTTTACGTTTTAGCTATAGGTAACTTAATTGAGGGAGGAAAAGTAACTCTAGATTTAACTAATCAGGAAATGAAGACAAAAACACTGGTATTCTTTGATATGCTTCCAACTCATAGCATCAACTTTACAGAGGCCCAAGAAATCAGAATAATCAGTGTAGATTATGAAAAACGGCATGTCATCAGGATGCTATATATGACTGCCAGCACACAAATAATTCAGAAACATCTTTAGACTCGAAAATGCAAAAGATTCAGGCTCAAACTGTGATTTTGCAGAATGAATAAATAAATGGCCTTCATTCCAAAAGGGGGTTTTGTATGGAACATTACAGCATCCACCACACCTCCTTATTTATTGTGTTTCTTGTCCTTTTCTCTTTGCAAGAATGTAAGCTCTATGAGAGTAGGGTCTTTTGTTCACTAATATTTACAGTCCCTGGCACATAATAGGTACTCAAGAAATATTTTAAATGAATTTCAAAATAATTTTATCAAGGGCCCAACTGACTCTTCCACTTGAAAATATCTTTGAAGCATATTGTTTTTGGTATAAATTTATAAAAGTCTACCTAATAGCTCAAAAGCCAAGAATTTGGTTCTTTGTTGCCTTCAGGGATACCCTCCCTGGGACCAACAAGGCTTAATCTTTGTCTATTTTTAGTGGTAGAAGGACTGCAGAGTTTGTTTAAAAGAAAAAAGTATTTCTAGAAAGGAAAAGTAAATATTAGGCAACATTTCAAAATAATATACTATCATAACATCAAAAAAAATAAAGAGAATATAATTGTGTGGGTAAACATATGTCATTATCAAGTCTTAAGTTTAAGGTACTGTTTTCTTCACTCCTCTTCCAAAGCTGTTATTTTAAAAATGCCGCAACACATGTTTATTTAAATAGAAAAAATATGGAACAAGCCTACCTTTGGAGGTTCTCAAAACACATTGTATTTCAAAGATTCTGAAAGTCTTTTGAAAAGATAATCAAAGAAACCTGATTAATACTTAACCTCTTTAACTCAGTTTACTAATTTTCCTGTTGACAGAATCTCTTAGAATTTAATGTCCCAAGAAATACACTCTGAAAAGTGATGTATTGGACTATTAGCCCTAATGTCACACAGCTGGAAAGCTAAAAGAAATAAAATCCAGTATATAAAACATCACTTAACATCATTTGCCAGTGATGTTATTCCTCCTTTAATCCTTTTCCTTATTGCCATCACATAGGACATCTCCTTTATAACATTATTTTTCACAGTCATATTAGATATTCCTAAATTAATGGAAAAATATTAGGAGCTCTGAAGTATAATTATATGCTATCAGTTTTTATATAACCCTGGGAGAACCAATGGTCATTATTAAAAATGGGTTGGAATCTATTAATGAAGGTTATTAAGACTGGCCAAGTGCTGCTATTTTATTATGATTAGCACAGCAGATGCTGTTGCCTACCTCATATGTTTTTGGGTTTTTTCCTTCTTCTTTGCTAACAGAGCCCTGATTCTGCTATTGAGGCAATTTACCCGGTTGAATACTTACTTGCCTCATCTTCTGTAAAGCCTGGCATAGTGGCCGCATGACACAGACCTGATATCTACAGAAAGGTTCAGGGAAATTTTTTGCTTTTCTAATATCTGGGTACAAACACTCCTGGAGCTGATATCCTCCCTTCCTTCTTACTGCCTTTATTGTGATAAAATGTCTGGTGCTGCAGCAGCCATTTTCATTCCATGAGGTAACATATAGGAAGAAAAAATGTAACATGCTAAAAATACCAGAGTGGAAAGCTAGGGGAAAGTCTGGTTCTCTAATGACATCACTGAGAAGCTGAATATACACCTGCACCATCTACTTTACAAATTCTTCTTTCTACAGCAAAAAAAATCTTTGTCGGGTATTATGTTACTTGCATCCAAAAATGGCCATAATAGATACAATACAAATCTCCCACCATCTGGAAGAAAAACATTAGAAAACAAAAAATACAAATGTATGAAGGTAAATAGAATAAAGAGAAACTTATCTTAAGTTCTTTTAATTTATGCATATATCTGAAGTAACGCAACAAATGTGATGAGAAAATCTATGTACTTGGACCCAAATTCCAATATAGCTACTCCATACAATATAAACTGTACTCAGAGACAAATATATACATATATATTTATATTTATAGTGCTTATGTATAATTGTGGCCTCACTATCCCTAGTTCTGCAGGGACATATGTGTTATCGTCTCCTTATTTCTTGCCGAAAACACTAAATTTCTAGTTTTAAATTCTAAGCCAAAAAAAAAAATCTAAGTCAAATAGTATTTCATATTGGAGATTCCCAAAAAGCAAGCCTGGAAAAAGCTTTAAATAGCATCAATGAAGGCTGCCCAGTTCAACAACACAACAACTCTTGGAAATAGTTTCCTTTCCAAGTACAATAATGTGTATATCATGAAAGCAAAATAGAAAAATTGACTTTGACATAAAAAAATATATTATTCTTTCAGAGCGAAGGCTCAGTGGAAGACAGTGAAGAAATCTGGGTCCAGACCACTGAGACAGGACAGATTTCCTCAAACAAATGTGCATCCCAATCCCATCTTATTTTTTGCTTCATTTATTCTAGCTTCAACTTCTGTTTCGCTTTCTGCCCTCTCACATTTACTTTATCTCCCTCAGATTTCTTAAGAATGGATTTCCTTTATATCATAGGGCATTGGTGATTTAAATCACGTGGTCATAATTACAGTATCCTGAATTGAAGAACATGCTTGACATGGCTAGGAGGCCTGACAGCATCCCAGCCCAAGCACCGATGGACTGAAATGTCTTTCTGTGTCTCAGATGCCTGTCTCTGGATCTGTAACTGGCCATCAAGGATGCTTGGTTGATACTCAGCTGCTCAATTAGAAGCAAGGTCATGTATATACAACACTAATTGGATTCGTTCATCCTTATTCTGTGCCCATGGTCCACAAAGTCTTTTCCAAATTGCAATTGGATGCTTTATGTAAAATTATTTTATATTATTGAGATGATATCTTTTTGACATTGGTACCTATACTAGGTTGAAGTCAATTTACTTCAGTCTCCCAGGATTCCCAAGAGGTCTTCGAGCTAAACTAAACAGGCTGCTCAATTGCAATTTACAAAACCAAAACAAGCATGAGACAAACTAATAGAGTCACACTGCACATGTACACAAAGAAATAATAGATTTACATGAAGGTTTATTTGTTTTAAGTCCTGTTTTATTTTCATGAGTAAAAGCTAAGTTTTCTGGTGACACTGGAAGCTCGGATTTCACAATCCTGTTTTTCTCCATTAGTTCCACTTACCAGGTGGGTGGGTTGTGTCACCCACTAAAATTCACTACCTGAGTCCTTCCCCCACTGTCAATATTTTTGAGAGAAGTTGTGATTATATCAATTGTGTTTTATTTAACTGCATAATGGCTTTTTCCATAGTTTGATTTTCGCAAAGTGCAGTGTGAGAATGACAGAAATAATTTTACAGAGTATAGAAATGTTCACATTAATTTATTTAGCTTCACAGTGCTTAACATACTGCCATCTTCATATTGTTAAGCCAACCAAATTTGCCAGCTTAATGTCAATAATAAATTGTGCCTCAAATATTTATCTCCTTGTTTAATAATTTTGTTCCTTTCTCTGAAAAAAGAAAACTAGCTTTAATAATAATCCTGTTATTAAAAGACACTCAGAAACACAAGTTACAATCTTCTCCAAGAGTCTTTTGACAGAGTGTTTATTTTATTTTAATGGCTTGACTGCACTGGAAATTTTAAGATGTCTCTCTTTATGTTCACCAGAGCAGAATGACCAGTACACTGCTCTCCTAACATCTAGAGAGCAACTGGCTCAGACAACTTATGGATTAACCAGTTAAGCTTGCAGTTGTTGTTCTGCCTTGTTCTCTCCCCAACCCCCACCCCACCCCAGGAAATACTGACATCATTGTGGAAGTATAGAATTTAATTTCACCAATAAATCAAATTGAGCTCAAGCTGTTAGTAACACTGTCACATATACAGAGTCAGGCAGAGACTAAACGACTCAATGGACTGATAATAAGATACAAAGCTTTTCACCTCCAAGTCCCTGGTTTTAACCAGGTCAGGTCCAGCACAGGAGAGAGCAAAGCTGGTCACATTGCTGGCCAACACCTTGAAGGCCCAGTAGCAGGGCTTGTTCTCAGGATTAGACTAATAAGAACCTACATGGGCAGAGCCAAGACAGCAAGACCAAGTGTTGGGTTTTCATAAACAAAGGGCCAAAGAGCTGGGTGTGGTCAATGGAGATGGTCAGAGAGCTGGAGGGTGGGGTTTGTGAGGAGAAAAGAAAGCTTTAAAATGCCCACCCTATGGCATGGCAGAAAGGCTACTATACCCATGCTGGAAAGCCCTACTTTGTTTCTTCTTTGACACCAAGAGTTGGTGATAAATGTCTAGACAGAGGTATTATCAGGTGTGATTATTAATTTTACGTCAATTTGGCTAGGCTCTGATACTCAGGTATTGGGTCAAATACTATTCTATATGTTGCTGTGAAGGTTTTTTTTGTTTTGTTTTAGATGAGATTGACATTTAAATCATTAGACTTTGAGTAAAGCAAATTACCCTCCATAATGTAGGTGGGCCTCATCCAATCACTTGAAGGCCTTAAGACAAAAAGACTGAGGTCTCTCAGAAGAACAGGGAATTCTGCCAGCAGACAACCGATGGACCACAAGATCAACTCTCACCTAGGTCTCCAGCCTGCTGGCCTGCCCTATAGATTTTGGACTTGTCAGTCTCCACATTAGCCACTTCCCTAAAATAAATCTCTCTCTCTCTCTCTCTCTCTCTCTCTCTCTCTCTCTCTCTCATATATATATATATGTACGTATGTATATCCTGTTGGTTCTATTCCTCTGGATATAGATACTTAGATTACATGTTAACCTTACATCGTTTTTCTCTCTTGGTCTCTTCTGCCCTTGCTTAGGCCCTATTCTACCTCACTTTGGTAGAAAACACAGAATTATTAAAGATGTTTGAGATGAGAGAACCACATGAAAAGGTCCATACTTCAGCAAGCTAACTCAGACAGAAATATGGAAAGTAGGCTGGAAAAAGGTTGGAACAGTTAGAGCAATAGTGCCGGTAGACCTTGCTGTCCAATATGATAGCCACTAGCCACAGTGACTATTTAAATTAAATTTTAAATTAATTAAAATTGCATAAAACTAAACCATCAGTTCCTTAGTTGTACTAACCAGCATTTCACGTGTTCAGGAGCCGCACAGAGCTACACAGTGGCTACTGTATTAGAAGGTGTAGATTATGGAACATTTCTGTCATTGTGGAAAGTTCTATGGGAGAGTACTGGCATGGTGAAATCAGGAGGGCCTGCATTCTGGCTACGGCAGTAGAAAGGGAGAAACCAGAGAAAATAATTTTCAGTGCGTGATCAGTATGTGCTTAGTAATGTGCTGTTTGCTTTACATTTCTTATCTCAGGTCATCATGAACCACGTTCTTCAGAACACAGTGTTATCCACATGTCCACAGATGAGAAAACTGAGGTTCTGTACAGTTTCTTGTTCAAGGACAACAACCAGACAGTTGTGGAGATGATATAAATCCAGACAATTTTAACTCCAAAAGCTCCCATTGACCTAGACAACTGTCCTTACCACACCTGGAAAAGAGAACGTTTCAAAACTAATAACAGAATGTTACACCAAACTTCCAGTTGGAATCCTAAAGCCATTGCACTCAATTGATGGACTTTCTCGTACCTACCTTCCTGCCTTCCTAAACCTATGGCACCAAGAGCACCCCACAAGTCTTCAGGCATTTGGAATTCTAAATTTTTTTTCTCTAACTACAATTTTCTATCCTTCCATCTCTTCTATTCCCACAAAACCTGCTGTATTGGTCTTAGTCTGTTTGAGCTGCTACACAAAATACCACAGACTGGGTTGCTTTCAAACAACAGAAATTTATTTCTCACAGTTCTGGAGGCTGGAAGTCCAAGACCAGGGCACCAGCATGGTTGAGTTCTGGTGAGAGCTCCCTTTCTGGCTTATACCTGGCACTTTCCTGCTGTGCCTCACATGGCAGAAGGGGTTATGGATCACTCTGGAGCCTCTTTAATGAGGTACTGAATACACTTATCAGGGCTTCACCCTCTGACCTCAGCACCTCTCACAGGCCTTACCTCCTAACACCATCATCTTTGGAGGTTAGGATTTCAAAGGATGACATTTGGGAGGACGCAAACATTCAGACCATAGCAATTAGCTAGGGCAGTCTCAGCTGTTACAATTAACAAAACCCTCAAATCTAGAGCAATGCAACTCTAAGTAGCTAATCCACATGGCTAACAATGCTACATATGCATTAACCATTCTATGACAAGACAAGAAGCTTGCCCAGAATGTTAAAGAACACACTCTTTTTATCACTGAGAAAGTCTTGCTAAGGAAAAAAAAAATGGCTGAACTAACTAGTGCCCTTAGTGACACAACTGAATTGCATTCTGGTGTAAGCTTTGTCTGTTGTCTCACACAGAGAACAAACTGGTTTTGGAGTGTTGCTGGCCCATGGATGTGGAAAGCATTGGCTTCTGGATTTGTCACTTTTTAAGGCTTTATTACTCTTACAAAGGCCATGATCCAATGGTCACTCCAATGCTATCCGTAGATCAGAATCCACTAGTCATGAATCTCTTCTGAAAATGCTCTTAATAACAACTATGATAATTAATATTTTAAATGCCTATTATGAGCCAATATCACAGTACTGATCACTCATTTGTTTTTAATTACACCTTGTAAAGCAGATATTATTAACCTATCATTTATTTTAAAAAATTAAGGCTCAAAGACATTAAGTAACTTCAAGGTGGCACAGCTACTGAGTTCGAGTCAGATAGACTCCAACTGAAGTGTATCTGACTTCTTTTCACATCCAGTTCTACTTGCTCTCTCATTAACACTTCCTGATGTTCCCTGACTTCAGAGATCTTATTCCCCAATTTCCTCCTTCTTTTTCAGGCTCTTGTTTGTCCACTGGGGGAGCCTGCTCTCTATCCTTTCTCTGTTGGTGACCCATAGTTGTTGCCTTCTGGGCAGACCCACCAGCAGAACGGCTTCAGGAAGTCCACTCTTAAATTGCCACACTGTTGGTGGGCTGCCTGGAAGGCACAGGTCTATGGCCGTTGGCCCAGAAGCATGTTCTAAGGGAGGGAAGGCTGTCTACACCTCTGGTGGCATCTTCTGTGCAGTGAGGCTCTGAGTGAGCCATGCAATTAGTCCCTAAAAGAAAGTCAGGAACGTATAAGAGTACATGTGGGCAAGCCCTCCACACCCTGCAGGGAATGCAGAGAGAGAAACCAAGACCAGGAAAGAAGAGAAGCAAAGTCAGAAGAAGAGGAAGGTAACCCCAAATACCATCCTTAGAATTTAGTTTTATGAATAAAGCATGTGAGCTCTAACAACACTCAGTAGGAAGCTGGCTCCCTCCCCAGAACAGGCTGTAGGGTATGAACAGTAGTTCCAGAGCTTTGTGAAGAATTGTGAAGAATGTTTTACTCACACACAGCTGCAGCATACCAAGCTTCCAAGCTTTCCCTCAGGCTATCATATGAGATGGTCTCATTCTCATGAATGCTCTTAATTCTGAAAAAATGCCTGGTTATGCCTGAGAACATGTTTACCTTTGAACAGGTGCCTCCTACTCCCAAAGAAGTAATTACCATGAAACTCTCAGCCATTTTTCCTAACCAGTGACAGGATACTGAGTGCATCAAATCAAGCTCAGTTGACAAGCTTAGTTATCTCTAAGAGAAGCCCCCTTCCCTTAGAGACAAGGCCTGGTTATGGGTGTAACCCAAGCATTTCCCGATTCCACATTGGAGCCATCATCCATGAACTTATGTGCACTTCCTTGAGACCATTTGTAGTTCCACATTCCTCTAAGTATCCAAAGTCTAGCCTTTCTAGGTGCTGGGATGAGGGCATGGAGATGCCATCACTGCAGCGATTTGGCTGCTCTCATGGATGCCATCATGTTCCTGATCCAGAGCTTTGTGGCACCCATTTCCCCCACTTATGTGAAGAGGCTGTCAAAAAGCTTCTCTTAGCAAGGGAGTGTTGGGTTACCAACAGCTGGTAGCTGTTCTCTGCAGCCAGGTTCCAAGCTTATGGGCGATTACGGGTTAAATGTGTGGCGTTGCCTATGGGTGCCTGTACTGTGACCCGAACCTTCTGGAGACACAATGCCTTTAACTAGAGGATAGCTCTCGTGGTGAGAATTACAGAACCTGGCAAGATGGCATGGAGAGATATTTCAGGGCAGGCAGGCTTTCCAGCACCCAAAATAACCACCAGTAAGAGACTGCCTAGTGGCCCCCACAGAAGGTCAAGCCACCCCTGCTCTGTCAGCATGAGCCCTTTGAATCATCTCAACACTTTCCATTTAGCCAAGTTCTTCCCCTCCCCCTACCACCACTGTCCTTCCCAGGCTATAGAGCTATCTTTGACATGGAGAGGCAAACAGGTATCATTTCTCTTTTTATTTGGATTTGATAAAGAATGTAAAATGGGTAAGGTACAAGGAACTGGGAATCCCGCACTCTCCTCTGATGTGTGAAACCATAGAAATTCAACACTGCGACAGCCTTGAGATCTGGGTGGAACTCACATGGCCACGGCTGCTCCCACAAATCCCAGTTATCCCAGAGGCACCTAATCTGTTCCTTAACATTACTTCTTTTCCCTCAAAATGAGAGAGGTAAGTATGACAATCATCTGCACACATGAACTCCTTCTGCATCGCTCATTATCCGTTCCCCCTAGAGGCTCCAAGGCACAGCGAGTTAAGCTAAAGATTCCCCGGATGCCCCACGACATAGCAGCCATGCTTCAGAGAGGTGTTGCAGCTTGTTATGAGAGATGCCACGCATGGTTCCTAGAGGGGGTATTTTCATTTAGTCTGGATGTTTGGCACACTCACACCACAAACAGAAGCCCAAGGTAGAAATAGATGGTGTGACTGGTTTACTCAGAGAGTGTTGAAAATGTTTAATTAATTCATGGTGATAATAAAGTGTCTGGTTGGAAGATAAAATGACAATTCCTCAAGCTACAGCACATTGGTGTCCAGCCTAATAGCTTACAGGCATTTAGGGTGACTGATGGATAAATACGAGAGCTATGCAAATTATGAGCTCCTCCTTTTGTGTTTACATTTGTGCATATTTCTGGTTATTTTTGCAGATAGGCAGATTAGCAACCCTGCTGATGATTTGATCTCTCTGACAGAAGTGAAAAATCATTCACTCATCCCAGAAACCCATCCCCCTGGTGTATGCATGTAACAAGCTGCCTGGGTATGGCTGTGCAGACAGCAGCCACACACATGACCAAGCGTGGGGATGTCTAGGGCAAAATCAACCTAAAAAGGGACAAAGAGTTAAGCAGCCAAAGCAAAAGCAGCATCTGTTGAAATAAAATTTCAAATATTTCATTCAAACAATTTAAGACCACAAGAATTTGTGACATGACCATAAAAGAATGTTGTAGTATTTACTCATTCATTCATCATCCAACTTCATTTACTAGCACAAAAGCTCCATAATAACAGGGATCTTGTCTGTTTTATTCATTGCCGTGTACCAAGCTGTCTACTGCATAGGAACAGCCCAAAAAATATTTGTTGAATTAAATGAATGAGCCCATTCATCATTCAGCTAAACCTTGAATAAATAATGTGGTACATAGGCATTTTTCTGTTCCCCGATTATTGTGCAATTTCACTTCTATAGGATTTCCTTTTTGGAGGGATATGTAAATACCTTGGCTTCTCTCCCCCATGAGTTCGGTCTTTAAAAAAATTAAGCTTTTTAATATACAAATGAAAAATAATAATAACTTAAGCCTCTCAGATAAGTTGAACTATCAACATACCATAGAAAAAATTAAGAATCAATTTTTGCATTTATAAGAGACAAATTATCTAAATACATTTACATAGAAGAATTATGTTATTTTTTCCTATTATATAGTTATCACGAGTGTTTACGTTTTATTGAACACATGAGATATATGTATAGATCCTCGAAGTTAAATCAATAGGATATTTTAAAAAATTCAGTTCAGTTATTTTAAAAACAATCAAACGTTGATCTGCTATAGCAGCTAATAAAATCAACTAATCAACTAACAAAAATGGTTTTTTGATTTAATTCACTATTTTAAACTATTTTAGGTCAATAATGAAATACCACTACACACTTATTAGAATGGCTAACACACAAATAAACTTACAATACCAAATGCTGACAAGGTGTGAAACAACAGGAGCTCTCATTCAGTGCTGTTAGAAATGCAAAATTGTGCAGCCATTTTGGAAGATCATTTGGTAGTTTCTTACAAAGCTAAACATAGTCTTACCATACAATCCAGCAATTGAATTCCGGGATGTTTCCCCAATTGGTTTGAAAACTTACGTCCTCTCCGAATCCTGCACACAATCATTTATAATAGCTTTATTCATAATCTCCAAAAACTGGAGGCAACAAAGATGTCCTTCAATGAGTTAATGGATAAACAAATTATGTCACATGCATACCAGGAAAATTATTCAGCACTAACAAAAAATTAGCTATCAACCCACAAAAAGACATACAGGAACCTTAAATGCATGTTGCTAAGTTAAATGAAGCATCTGAAAAGCTACTTACTGTATGATTCCAACTAGATGACATTCTGAAAAAGGCAAAAATAAAAACATAGTGGTTGCCGAAGGTTTGGGGGTATGGAGGAGGGGGTGACTCTGAAAAGCACAGGTAACTTTTAGGGTAGTGAAACTATATAAAACTATAATTGTGGATGCCTGACAATATGCATTTGTGAAAACCCATAGAAATTTACATCACAAAGAGTGAAACTTAATGTATGCAGTTTTTAGAAATCATTTAGAATGTTGAGAGGAATCACAGGATGAAATGCAGAAAGTGACAAAACAACCTATTACAAATGAAACAGCCTCACTGAAGTCTGTGGGGTGGAGAGGTGTGAGAGAGAGGAGCTACCCTCAGTACCTATTTAGAAATAAATAGAGTTTGTAAAACTAAAGGCAAATGGAACAACACATAAGCAATATACTCTATTGATAAAGTGGTTCCTCATGAGGATACAAATGAACAATTCTGATACTACTCTATATGAATATTAGAATTAAACAAATAAATAAATGGATGGCAAAGGGTAAGAGCCAGATTTCTTACTCTTGAACTGATAATTAACAGATAAGAAGGATAGGAGGCTAGAATGATCCATTTCATAGTAGATTAGGATTGGCGTCATCAGTCTGAACTCATGTTTAATTTAATATAGATACAGATGGTTATAGACACATGTATATACATGGGTTTGCATACACACGTATATTTCCTTGCTCTGTCAGCTGAAAAAGCCTACAAGTAATGACAACCTGGTAGCAATGAGTACTCCTACTGCCCAGATATTGGTGTCAAATACCATTTTCCAATAAAAAGAAACAGAGCTTCTTTGACAAATGATTGATGCTGAGACTGGAACATAAAATATACAAATAAGCATGGAGCACCTTATAATGCCATGAAGTAAGGAAGTGCTTAAAAATTTTAAAACTTAACTAGAAAACTATAAATCTATCAAGGATCACAGGAGACAATTTAAGAAAAACTCCAAATGACTAAAGATAAAAAAAAATTAAGCAACAAAATGATTCAAAATAATATTGAATTATAACACAAATTGTCAAATAAATATTCATACTGAAATAAATAAATAAGTAAATAAGTAAGTAAATAACTAATCTCCCATGAAGAAGAATTCCAGATAATATATGCTCATACTCTTCAGTCAAGGAATGGAGTATAACTCCCCACTCCTGAAGTGTCGATTCCACACCGTCACTTTCTTTCAAATAGTACAGTATGGAAAGAAAGGAAAAAGGCTAACTTTACATTGGAGAAACCCGACAAACTATCTCAGCCACGTGATCGAGGTCAACATCACTAGTGATAAATCATGATGGCAGTAGATGTGTAGATGTGATGAGAATGATACTTTACCTCTGTGGCCTTCCACCCCAAAACCTACAACTTCAGTCTAATCATGAGAAAAACATCAAAAAATTCCAATATAAGGTCATCCTACACATTATCTGACTAGTTCTCCTCAAAATTGTCATTGTCATCAAAAACAAGGGAGGTCTGAGAAACTGTCACAGCTAAGGAAAGCCTTAGAGGATATAACTACTAATGTAATATGGTATCCTGAATGGGATTGTGCAACAAAATAAAACAGACATTAGTTTATAATCTAAAAACTCTAAATAAGTTATGGACTTTGGTTAACAATAGTGTATCAGTAATAGTTCGTTAATTATAACAAATGTACCTATCATACTAGTGTAAGATGTTAATATTAGGAGAAAGTGGGTGTAAGGTATATAAAGACTTTATGTACTATTTTGCAATTTTTCTGTGAATCTGAAGCTGATCTAAAAAATAAAGTTTATTTAAAAAACATTCTTATGATGTAGCAGTAAATACTGAAGCATTTACATGTGAAATAACATGAAGTCTTGGATTCAAACTATCCTAGAGAAACTCCTTTAAATTTGCACCACAAGACATAGTATGAAAATGCAGTTTTCATAAGAACAAATATAGAAAGAAAATCAAAGTGTACATAAACAGGACAGATGAATAACTTGTGGCACAGACAAAAAATTAGAACATCATATAGCAGTGAAAATAAGTGAATTACATTGAAGAATTACAACTTCAACAAATTTTAGAAACAATGTTGTACAGAAACGAAAGGCTCAAAAGACTCATTGTAATCAATTTATAAAGCTCAGTAACAACAAAAAAAGAGTTTTTAAAAATATATTTCCAGGAAGGCATACATGTGTGATTAAAAACTGGTATACAAGGCATGGTAAACACAAAATCAAGGATGGTATTTACCTCTGGTTAAGGGAAATGGGTCAGGGAGAGGACATTTGGAAAAGACACACTTGTACTTTCAAGGATCCTAGAAATGTTATAGTTACATACATTAGGAATTAGAATAAAAAAACTATTATTACTATGCTCAAATACATATATATGTATGTATAACATATATATATATATAACATACATAACATCACATATATAACATATATACATATATTATATTCCTTCTTCTACATGAAATATTACATAATAAAATGTTTTAAATTATCATTACCTCTATTT
>NW_017731873.1:657890-659489 GCF_001890085.2 Hipposideros armiger
CACACACACACACACACACACACACACACACACACACACACACACACAATCACCTGAATTTTTGTGGCAATGTAGAGTTGATGCTCTGTTGATGCTTTTCTTTTACATTAGATAGTATTGTTTATAGACTTTTTGAAAATAACCTTGAAAAAAGCAACAATTGCCACTAAATCACTCCTGCTGGCAGGTATTTAAAAGTGAATAAAATTTCCTATTAAAGAAAAAAAAGGAAATCTTTGACTCTTTTTAGCTCCCTCAAGTGGCCACCAGAGAAAAAGACAAGTATTGTTTCTAATTATCTTCATAATAATGTCCACACTGGGATTTCCATATATCAGTATCATGCTGCATTTATTTTATAGGTTAAGAGAACGACATATTTACAGAAACAAACTAAAGAGAAAATTCTTGATTCTCCTTACAATTTATTACTGGAGTATCCAAGAAGAAAAAACAAAGCATGTCAGACAAGACAGAAAACAAGAGAAAAATGAATTCTCAAATAAACCAGCAATGCCAAGTATTTTCCACAGAACGTGAAGGCACAAGATGTCCCTGGGGGAGAAGAAAAAGCACTTCTTGGTGAAATAGCTTTGAGAAATTTGTCATACTATCCCTATTCACTGGGACAGTAACAGTGAGCATGAGCTTAGTGAAGGCTCTGAATAGTCCTGTAGTAAAAAAAAAAATCTGTTTAATTCTGTTCCACTTAACATTACTCTTAAAAAGGGAAGGTCTGTGAATTACTGTTCTACATAACTTATGCTGAAACAAAACTTTGAATTCTAGTAGATTTTTAAATTTTATTCAAGAAATTAATAATGACTTACAATGTGACAGCTGTTACACAAGTGTAGAACTAAGTTGTTTAGTGAGTATTTAATGATAAATATGAGGTATCAGTTGAGTAGACTGTGGTTAAATGAATAAAAGAACGACTCAACATACGATTCTAGTGCAAAGAATAACAAAAACTATTCTTCTAGAATCCAAGTTACTTTTCAGACAACATTTCTAATTGATTGAATGTGTTTTTGCTAAGGGTGTTTTAGTTGGAGCCTCAAGTCCTCTAGCTATAAGTTGACTTTGATCATCTCTGCTCTAACAGTTACCAGTTAAGCATATCAATAGTTATATATTTCAGGTCTTCTTCTAATTAACTAGAATAAATGATATTTTAGAAAACTTACATTTGCAGTTGGGAGTTTATATTTGTTCATGACATTGTTTGAAACTGCCATCACATAAATCATATAACAATTATTACACATCTATTATTAATTTTTTTGTAAGGTAAACTATTACAGTGCCTATCTTAGTCTTATCACATTTCTCCCAAAATCATGCTTTCAAATTTTTCTCTCACAGTCTTACTATTAAAAGTCTTTGAGGAAGCTGACCTTTCTGAGATGCTTGTTCAAATAGTATAGCAGATTTAGTTCCTGCCTTGATGAATAAATTTGAATTACTAAGAATTTTCTCTAGACCAACAACATCAAAGAATAGTAAGAAATAATAGTATTAACACTCACAAACCTACCTTCTTCTTACTGTCATATGCAAATGTTTGTGGTTTTGCTGTATATATATATATATATA
>NW_017731873.1:660269-728028 GCF_001890085.2 Hipposideros armiger
ATATATATATATATACAATCACTAACGAAATGGTTTTATCAGAAGATGACATTCTCAGTTGTCACACTTTCCCTGAGAAGAAATCACACTCTAAACATTTTTTAGAAGTATAAACTTAAAGGTGCACTGGCCAGATTCAGGCAGTGAAAAGTCAGTTGTTATAATGATGCTACATTTAAAAATATATATTTTAATGCTCTAAAATTTATTTTTTATTGTTTTCAAAGTCAGAAAGTTAATATAGATTTATTGTCAAATAAGAATAAATATGGAAACTTAGCCCAGACAGTAGGGTGAAATTCCAACTAGATGTTAAACCCAGAAGAACAGGGAACACTCACTGAAGGAAGCTATGAACATTTGATATCACATCCAGCCACATCTGCAAATCTTTTGTTACACAGAACTAGGAGCTATGAACATATGAATGAGAATTATCAAATACAAAATTGAATACACAACTAGAAACTACCAACTGTCTGAAGAAAACAGAACAGACTAATAATCTAGGGAAAAGATAATATAATGAATATACTTTTAAAAACACAGGACAAAAATAATTTAAAATAAGTATTATTGACATCTTTAGAGAAATTTGAAAAAACAAGGCATGCCTGAAAAAAAAAAACTGCTAAAGAGCTTGGAAATCTAAAATTTGATTACTGCCTTTTAAAAATGTTCAGCATATGAGTTAACTAGTGGAACAGCCATACATTAACAGCAAATCAGTAAGCTGGCCATCAAATTTGGTAATTATTCCAGAATATTATGCAGAAAACAAATGTGTATAAATGTTTTTAAATTAAGAGATACAAAGATAGATTTATAAGTTCTATTGTCTGTACATGTATTGATAGATGTTTCATAAAAAAGAAAATACAGAATTAATAAAAAAATTTCCCAGAACTGTAGAAAAGTATCAGCCTTCAGTTTGAAAGTTTCTATCAATGCCAGTCATAATAAATTTAAAAAGATTTATAACTTAACATATCATTGTGAAGTTTCAAAATACTGAAAATTCTAACAGTTTTCAGAAAGAGAGGGAAAGTTACTTATAAATTTAAAAAATATTCCAATTGGTATGATACTTCTAAACAAGCAATAATAGATGCTAGATGACAATACAGCAATATTTTGAAGATATGAGGGAAACTAATTTTTAATCTATGATTCTATACCCAGCAAAACTAGCAAAGTCAAAAATCATTTTAGATTTGCAACAACTAAGAATATTTACCCATCACAAAACTTTCCTAGAAAAAAATCTAAAGTAGAAAATGATATGGGATTACATAAACTGTATGAATAAAGATATAATCATATAATCAAGTCTAAATAATGCTTCATGAACAATGTTTAATAAACTCATTAACAAGCTGAATCTAAAAATCCCCATGGCTATAAAATGTGAGACAGGAATGGTGATGCATGTAGACAAGAAAAACTATGCTAATATATTTTGTTTGTTTAAAGAGAAAATGTAGATATAAATTAATATTAGATATCAACTTTAAAAATATGTATTAAAGTATTGAGAATAATCATCAGAAGAACGAAAGTAAGATCTAAAATCACAGATAATAGGACTCAAAGAATTAGATAAAGGCAGAAGAAGCAAAAATACAACTCAACAATAAGAAAATGAGTAACCCAATTAGAAAATGAACTAAAGACAAGAACAGGTTCCACAGCAAATGGCAAATAAGCCTGTGAAAATATGTTCCACATCATGTATCATCAGGTGAATACAAAACAAAACAACAAATACCACTACACACCTATTAGAATTGCCAAAATTCAGACCCCTGACAACACCAAATGCTGACAAGAAGGTGGAGCTACAGGAACTCTCAACTGTAATAGTGGGAATGCAACATGGTACACTTTGGAAGAAAGTGGACAGTTTCTTATGAAAATAAACACACTCTTATCATATAACCCAGCAACTGTACCCATTGGTATTTACCCAAAAGAGGTGAAAATTTACATGTTGAAGCCCTAACCCCCAGTGCCCCAGAATATGACTGTATTTAGAGTTAGGGCATTTAACGAGTAGATTATGGTAAAATAGGCTGTTAGTATCAGCCCTAATCTAATCTGACTGGTGTCCATATAAGAAGTGGACATTTGGACATACGAAAGAGAAGCTAGGGATGTATATGCACAGAGAAAAGACCAGGAGGGCATGGCAGTAAGGCGGTCATCGGCAAACCAAGGAGAGGCGCTTCCGGAGAAACCAATCTGCCAACAGCTGGCTCTTGGAGTTCTAGGTTCCAGAACTGTGAGAAAGTGCATTTCTGTTGTTTAAACCACCCAGTATGCTGCATTTGTTATGGCAGCCCTAGCAAGCTAAGATACCCAAATTCAACAATTTCCAACATTTTCTCAATATTATTTCATTAATCACACACCTACACAGTTTTTATTTCAGACTGTTTTTAAAGCAAATCCTAGACCACTATGCCATTTACCTATAACTATTTCATTTTGCATCTCTAAGTACTTCTTTTTACATATTTATCAGCTATATCACAGCTAACAAAATTAACTATAATCCCCTAATGTCATCTAATACCAATATTTTATTTTTTATATGTTTTATTAGTTTCAGGTGTACAAAGCAATGTAATAGTTAGACATTTACATCCCTTACAGAGTGATAACCTCCCCAATCTACTACCCCTCTGACATCGTATATAGTTGCTATAATACCATTGACTATATTCCCTATGCTGTACTACACATCTCATGAATATATATATATATATATTTTTTTTTAATTATAGTTGACGTTCAGTATTACTCTACTTCAGCTTCAGGTGTACAGCACAGTGGTCAGGCTATACACAACCCATGAATGATCCCCTGATAAGTCCAATGCCCACCTGGCATCCTACATAATCTTAACAACATTGTTGATTATATTCCCCATACTATAATGCCCATATTTTAAATTTCCCCAATTGTCTCAAAGATTTTATTTTACAGTTAATGTGTCTTTATAAAGTTAAACCAAAGAAGGTCCTCAGAATACATTTTGCTATTTTTCCACAGCCACTTCAACACTGGGTATATGTTTAATAATCTCCAAACAATAGGCACAAATTATTGTTTTATGTTGAAATTTCCTCCAATTTCTAATGAATTTAAACAAATTTTCATTTACTTATTTGCCTTTAACTATTATTTTGTGAATTGCTTAACCATATTCTTTGCTTATTTTTGTGTTTACTTCATCTTATATTTTTGTAGGAACTCCTTGTATTCAGAGACTTTTTCTTTATTTTTATTGCATTATAAGTAATTTCTCATAATCTGTTTCTTAATAACTTTAAAATTTTTTCATGTGTCTATCAGTATTTTCTTCTGTGACCTCTGAGGTTGGCTAATATTACATTAAACAGTCATAAAACTCTGAGAATTGTTTTTTCACCAGCTGGAATCAAGCACCTTGATTAGTTAACTTCTTCCCCAAATTGAATTTTAGCCTAATTTCTAGCCTGAGTTTTAAGAAGACATTTTGCAAATGATCTTAGGAATATAAAGTTTTACCTTCTATAGAAAACACAGAAAAAAAAATAGAATGAAAATTCCTAGCTCAAGTTTCTACATTATGCCTCCCCAAATCACAAAAAAAGACATTTCTTCTCAGAAAAAGTAGTTCACTTATTATGAGCAGCATTGGAGATGATAAAATCCCAGATCAACCAAAAACAATTCCAAGCAGTTTATTGAATTCTCCATAAAATGGAATGGTTTTCCAGGAATATTCATAATAACCTCATGGTATTTTATCAGAATAACATTTTCAGGAGATTATTTTAAATGTACCCTTGAAATCTTAACTCATGAAACCTAGACCTGTAACAACTAAGCTTGAGTACCCTCTAGCATCAGTGCAAGAAAAAAGCATGACGATTTTGATGCATATTTGTAGAATACTCTTTTTATGCATATTATTTCTAGTGAGGGTAGAACAGCTGCAGTGGAGAGAGAGAGCGACAGAACAATACTGGGGAGTAGAGAGAAGAGGATCTTGTGGATGTTATCATAAAAGAGAAAAGTCATGTCAAAGTAAGATGCAGGAAAGTTTGTGTTTTTATCCTTTTTCTGGCTATCAGGAACAACCTATTAGCATCTTTTTCTCTCCATTTACTCAGACAACTGTTCCATTGTTTACAAGCCCCAGTACATGTGGATCAAGAATTATACCCATACAGCATGGGATTTTAAAAATGTAACACAAGTAAATATTGCGGTTTCCTCAAATAAGTTGACATTTCTAACTTTTCTTCTACCTTTGGCTTGTTGATAAATTTTTCTGTTTCTTTTTCTGCACAAGTTCAGTGTCATAAGCCTTGAATCCTTGAAGCTACATGCACCCCGTGTCCAAGTATGGTCACTATGAGGGAGCTGTCACTGAGAGTCCTTGTGGAAAATTAATGGCTGACTACAGAGGGCAAAACGATAGGACAGATGGTTCTGTCACCACTGCCAGTCTGAAAGGCTGAAAGAAACTCAGTGTCTGGGCAAATACCACTGCATTTCATACACTTGCTCCTTTGTTAATCCCATCTCCCTGTCAGCAGCTGTCCTTCATGGTTTGGTTTAGGGGGGAAGGTTGTTTCATTTTCTAGAGATATTTTCTATATTTTCAATTTGTTAAAGGCTCAAAGAACACGTTCAGAAACTCCTGGAGACCCCAACTCAGGAAAGAGTCTTCTCTATCTTTTCTCTAAAGAACAGTAAAATTTCTATTTTATACAATGTCAAGAAAATATTGTTTTCATCCTGCTGTGGATTATTGGATTTAAATGCTTTTGAGAAATTCTGCAAAAATCAGCTAAGGATACGTAACATCCTAAGGCTATACCCAGATAATACCAACACATAATTAGGTTAATGCAGTGAAGAGGGGCAAAGGGGTCAATAAAAAAAGTCAGGCACATTAGAACAATTGGATGTTTCACAAATTTTGCATTTTTCAACAGTGTCTTGGAGTCAATTAAATATCCTTTATTTTCCAATTGAACTTTCAGTCCACAAAAAAGAAATGCAAAGTGAAGTCATAAGATGTTCATAAAACCTTTTCCCTCTTCCTCCATCTTCTTGGCCTGCCTTACATCTCATTTAGAACACTTCGGTGTTAACAGTCGGCTTCAGAAAAGAAGCAGAATGTTTTGGCTTCTCAAGTGTCAAGGTCATGCTCGAATTGAGCAACACGAGAGTGTGCCTAAAGAGACCTACTCACCTGCATTCTAGTTCTTTTACAAAAGGGCAAGCATACATCCTTACCAGAAAAATTCTTTGACACGTAAATTTTTACTAGTCTTCATCAGTGGCTAACACTCCTTCCCTTCCCATTACTAATGTCTCAATTTTAACCAGAAAATTGTCATCACTTTTGTGACCCTGACAAATGCCAGTCACCAATTTTACTACAAACATCATTGGTGCCTCAGCTTTCCTCTATAGTCTTTTCTGATATTTCTTTCTAAACAGTCCTGAAGCTTTAGGAAGACAATTGGTACTTTCATACATTTTTTTAAAATTTAAGGAGGAGGGGCGTCTTTTTTTTTCACATGTCCTCCCTCCAAGCTCTGTAACTAAAACCTTCCATGGCTTAGAGCTGTCATGCTCCATAAAATATTATGGAACTTTTCATTCCTACTTATAGGTATTTAGAGAAAGTGTCCTCAAAGCAAGCTATCTGGTTAGCAAGTCTCTCATCAGCCTTGTTAAAAGAAGTCCATGCTGAGAGGCTTCCTCTAGGGCACAGCTTACACTGCCGAAACTGCCAATACCGTCTAATTACATGATTTTCTCCCATTGCCAAATCTGATTGGTAAGCTCTTCTGCAAAAGTCATTTGTAAGGGGGTTGAGAGGTGCCCAATTTCTTGATATACCTATATGTCCTTCACTCAACCTTATTTGATACTGTGGTCTGTGCTGGTAAAAGTCTGAATGTACTTCAATAACAAGTCAAGTCATTTGAGATTGATGAGTGATTAGAGAGGAAATTACTGTCTATAAGATTTCATCTGAGGCTGGCAAGTGAGACTCCAAGACCCATGAGGTCTCACCAACACTGTGACCTTGAGCATTAAAACCACGCTGATGAATCACCTCTTGTATTAACGCGCCAAACTCTGGCTCCATAGCCACCCCTTTCTGTACTCTCTCAGGTTCTTAGAATCCCTGTGCTCCTGGTTTTCTCCTGCCCAAGTGTGCACTGCCATCCTCATGGGACACTGTGCTATGTGTGTGCGTTCCATATTCTTCCCACCCCTCCATAGGCTTACATTGCATTGCTTCACAAAATACACCATTATAACTCTGAATTGGCTAAAAACTGTTGGATATCTGTGTCTTTTGGTGTGCAATAAATAAACAAAATTGCAAGCAACACTCTGGGAGAAATAAGAGAAACTTAAGGAAACGATTCTCAAAATGTGCTTCAGGGAACTCTAAGATTTACAAACCATTTCAAGAGGAGTCCATGAAGTTAAAACTATTTTTATAACATTACTAAGATACTATTTGCCTTTTCCACTCTTACTCTTGGACAAGTAAACAGTGGAGTTTTTCAGAGGGTATAGGAAATGTGATATTGCAACAGACTGAATGCAGAAGCAGATATGAGAATCCAGCTGTCTCTTGTTAAGCCAGATATTAAAGGGACTTGAAAAAATATAGAACAATAGCACTCTTCTCACTAAAATAATTTTGTTTGGAAAAATATAGCTATGTTTTATAAAAATATGTTAACTTGTAGCAAATTTATTATTTTAATATATTAATAAATGAATATTATTTAACTTTCTCAGTTTTAATTTCTAAAATGATAAATATCAATCGATATCACTATGTAAAAAGCTCATTGGAGTTTTCAATAGCATTTAAGAGTACTAAGGGGCCCTGAAATAAAAAAGCTTGAGAACCACTAGCATGGGGCAAAGAATATAACTTAAAGTTGAACTGGGAGAATGAACCAAAAAATAGATGAAACAAGAAAATAAATGTCATGTGACCAAGTGCTAATCAGTGTGGTATGGACTGAAAGAGAAAGTTCCATAGAAAAGGAGGATGGAGATGAGATGGCAAAAATAATTGGGAGGAGAGGTCATGAAAATAACTTACTAACCAGTTTGTCGTGGGCACTGACTGACCTGATGGACTCTAGTTTATCAGCCTTGTGTAGTTGGGCGGCCTTGTAAGGGGCATTGTGTTTGAGCAGGGCCTTGAGGGAAAAGCTGATGTTGAGACTGTGGTAAAGATGTAGACGAAGTTCCTGTGATGGAGAAGCAGCACGAGCAACAGCATCAAGGAAGAGTCAACACAGAACATGTCAGGATTAGTGAAAAAATGGGTCTGGCCAGAGGGAAGACACATACTGGCAATAGTAGAAAACAAGACTGGGCCAGCAGAGTTGCTGTGTACACAAGTAGAATAAGCCATATTCCTAAAATCTATTTCCCTATACTGCAGTTGACATTCTCTTCCATTCTGCCTGCTTGAATTTCCACAACAAGAGACTTGTTTGGATTACCAACATTAGCTTCTTGGAGCATCAGTTTCTTGAGCTACATAATGGATATTTTAAAATTCACTGCAGAGAGTGAGCATTAGATGAGACTATTAATACCAAAAGTATAATACTTTAGAAAAGCTCTAAAACACTGGACATATCTTGAATAAAATTCCCCTTTTAAAATAGAAATACCTTTTTAGATAAGAGCTATCACTTACAACTTTGTGAGAATTGGATTAATTAAATTTTCTCTAAGGTTCCTAGCTGAGCTCCAGCATGGTAAAGCAATGAGAGCTCCAAGGACAGAGAATGGCGTGGTAGGAACGCAGAGGCAATTTTGGATCACAGCACCCTTCAGTGTGATAGAAAGCATCCTGGTCCCAAGGGTGTACAAGATGTCAAATACCAGTGACAGCAGCACAGATTGGTGGTTAAATAAAAAACTTTCTAGCCTGGCTTTCACATTTGTTAACTACATGATCTTGAACAAATTAGTTAACATTCTCCAAGTCTGTTTCCTCATATGTAAATGGAGATGAAAAAATAGCACCTACCTCTTTGGTAAAAGATCTTGCTCTTGCCTCTGCCTGCTCTTCCCCAACTTCCCCTTGTCTTTCAGATTTCAACTCCGATACCATCTCCTCAGGTAACAGCCCTTCAACCCCCACTCTCTACTATAGTGCCCTACTGTGTTTTATTCATAGCACTTATTTAATAAAATTATCTTACTTATATTTATTAGTTTATTGTCCATCTATCCCCACTAGAATGGAAGCCCAATGAAAATACAGATAATAGCGAGCTGAAAAACTTATTGAGCTCACTTACGTTCCTCAGTACTAGAATAGTCTAGCATATGCAGGTGCTCATTAGAGCATATGAACACATAATTACAATTGTTCAGTGTAGCATCAAATACACAAGATCAGTAGAAGGACTTTACACCTTGTTTGAGTCCTCTGATTTGGTTATTTTAATTACTGTGTAGTTGTATAAAATACCTTACAAAAGTCTTTAAAGATTAATTATCTGAAAGTTCCACTAAAATGGTTTACATTTTGTTGACAGAGTAACTAGTGGGGATTTAGTAGACCAAGTGTTCATTCGTTATGAGCCAGGAACTGTGCTTAGCACTAATATACTGTAGTGAGCAAAATATCATGACTCCTGACTTCACAGAGCTTATAGGCTAGTGGGGAAGACTACCTTAAAAATTAATCTAAAAACAGGTATGGGTGCTATTAGCAGGGCTGGAGGGTGGGACAAGTTGCTATGGAAACAAGGCCATCTAATTTAATGTGGCGCAGAGTGGGAGGCATTAGGAAAGTGCCTCAAAGACAGTTACAGGAATACACCTGACAGACAAGCTGGTATTCATGAAGTAAAGACAGGAGTAATCATCTTCTAAGCTAAAGAAGAAACTGTTGAAAGTTTCTGAGAAGGGGAAAACTAAGAGAGTGTGATGTCACAGGAGCCAATGGAAAAGAACATTTCAAAAAGGATGGAGAAACATTAGTTAAACGCTGCTGAGCTATCAAATGAATTAAGGATGGAAATGTGTCCACTGGTTTTAGCAAGAGGATCCCTGAGCCTTGACCAAAGCAGTTCAGTGGAATAAAAATCTTTTTTATTCAGTCTGGGTATATAATAAAACTATGAAATTTTGGTTAATGAAAGATGCCTGGGATAAAACCTTATTCAATTTTCTATCCATATATGGATGGTTCACAAAATTCTGTGCTGGTGATTTTGATCTCAATGACTCTCCTTGGTCAGGGAGGCCCACTGAGGTTGATGACGACAAAATCAAGGTGTTGATTGGGTTAAAGCCACGTTACATGACACGAGAGATTGCAGGAACATTGAACATCCATCATTCAAAAATTCATGACCACCTGAAGAATCTGGGATATGTAAGCAAGCTCGATATTTGGGTTCTGCATGAACTCAAAGAAGTTCATTTGATGGCGCATGTAAACATCTGCAATATGCTCATTAAATGTGAGGAAAACAATCCTTTTTTGAAGCGACTGATAACTGGTGATGAGAAACGGATTGTTGACAACAATGTGGTGTGCAAATGGTCTTGGTCCTGACATGATGATTTGCCTCAAACGACATTGAAAGCAGACATTCATCAGAAGAAGGTTATGCTCTCAGTGTGGTGGGATTTTAAAAGTGTCATGTTTTTCAAACTCCTACCAAGGAACCAAATAATCAATTCGAATGTGACTGTTGGCAATTGTACAGTTTGAATGAATCCATCATCCAGAAACGTCCAGAGCATGTTCACTGTAAAAGAGTTGTGTTCTATCACGACAATGCGAGATCACACACAAGTTTGATCACCCGTCAAAAATCATTGGAGCTTGGATGGGATGTGTTGCCACATCCACCATACTTGCATGACCTTGTACCATCAGATTTCCACTTGTTTCACTCTCTTCAAAACTTCTTGTGTGGTATAACATTCAATTCAGATGAGGCTGTAAATCAGCACCTTATTCAGTTTTTCACAAACAAAGACAGGTCCTTCTATGAACGAGGAATTATGAAGCTCACTGAAAAATGGCAAAAGGTTATTGAACAAAATGGGCAATATATCACTGATTGATCTTTGTTCTTTATATAAATAAATGACCTTTGAAAAACATAGACAAAATACCTCATGACTTTTCCGACAACCCAATACATATCACATTGTGTGTTCACCACCAAGAGTCAGTTCTCCTTTGTTTGGTTCATTTGTTGTTTGTGTTTGAGCCCTAGTTTTAAGTACTGTGTGAAGAAAAGAATAACACTGTAATTATCTAGTTCCCAGGCTTGAGTCCCTGCACAGGTGATAAAGAACTCTGTGTCTTCAGCTTCTTCTGGACTTATAATGGCTTCATCTCTCAAGTAAGTGCATAGCTGTGTAAAAACAACTACTTCCCTATATAATTCCAAACTTCCATCAAAAAACACATATATTTACCATCCCCTCAAACCTTTCTTGCATTTGTAGTTTCTGTGTTTTCTTTACATCAATCTCCCTCCACACATTCTTGAAATTTTCACCTTCATCATCACTGAAAACAGAAGTGATTTTTTCTCTAAATTCCTTAATAGAAGGCATGTGACAGTAAATCACACACTATCATATAAATATCTCTTCTGTTATCTCAAACTGCTATTGAATTCTTTTTTGTTGTTTCATGTTCCCTTCATTTATTTCTTACCTTTAAATAGCTCCTGTGCTCCTTGATGGGAAAGAAAAATCTCTGATTCATCTCTGAATCTCCCACAATACCACACCCATAGAGTGGGTGGTCTAAAGATATTGGCTGAGATGTTTGGAAAACAATGTGTAAAAATATGTAAGGCATTATAGTTACTATCCTTTGCTTTGGTTTTGATGACAATCCCTCTTCTATCAGATACTTGTTAAAAGCAAAAGAATGCTGTAACTCTGACTCCAAACACATTCTTCACATGATGCAAAAGACTGTTAAAATTTGACATCTTTGAAACCATAAAAATTACATTAATCCAAAAGATATGGTCATATCTATTCACTGTGCTTTTTTACAATCCATGTCAATAGTTTGTTATACAGCTACTACTCCTTAAACTCTCCTCCAGCTAGACCAGACCATTTACAACAGAACTGGGCTGTGACAATACTAGAAGGTTAGAAGCCAGAATGCAGTCTAATTAGTTGGTCTATTTTAGTTCAGAATTTGCATAATAGAAACAGACTGTTAAGATGCATGTGACTGACATTGACCCATGGATAGATTCATTTTTTCTTAAACAGACATCTCTTCTTTGTTGAAGACAAGTATGTCTTGTCACAATTTGGCTGCCTAATTTTAGCTCCAACTAGGGTTTGCTTAGCCACCAAGCTCCAAATCCAGGCCAGAAATAGGCAGAAGAGTGATGGTCATGTGTTTAACAAGATCCCAGGCAACGGGCCAACACATTGGAGCTAGAGTGGAATTTCTTACTCTGTGAAAATGCAGTGCTAAATCTTCCTCTCCCTCTTCTGTCTTTCTCTACAAGTGGATCTCTCCTGTACAGTGAGCTGAGCTGTCACCTGAAACTAACAAGGAAGATGTGTCTCCCAGAAATCTGAGCTACAGTCAAAAGTGTGTGACCTACCAGCCTTGACATGCCAACTTGGACCACTATTTCTGGAATGGTTGAAAACAAGATTTTAATATAGTTCACCTTGGTATACTGTTTCATCAATAACTTCTAAAATTTCACAGAGTACATCTTTAAAGTCCTAGATATCCTCAGTGTATAATACAGAGGGTGCCAAAAAATGTATACATGTTTTAAGAAAGGGAAAAACTGCACTAAAATTGTAATACTCAATATATACCAATAGCAAAAGATGAATACAAGTCATGTGTATACAGTTTTTGGTGCCCCGGGTATATGGTAGTACATTTTTTACTGTAGGAAATAAACTTCTTATTCTTATTGTTTCACTCACTCCCTTTCATTTGGACTTTTTTTTCGTACATGAAGTATATACAAAATACTCATTCCTCTCTTTCCTTCTCCTGATTATAAGTAGTAGTTGAAGTATATTTACAAAGAAATTATTTATAAGCTTATAAATGTAACTTGTACTTTATAGATATCTCAATTTGGCTGTATGTTAATGTCTCCCTTACTTTCTAGGGCTTTTATACCCCCTTTCTCAGAAATTTTGCCATTTATTAAGTCATCTACAGAGAAAAAATAAAAGTAGAATATTTATAAATTTGGGGGTTTTTTCCTAGGACTCATTAACTAACTAGATGACTTAAGAAAGAACATACAAAAACAAAACAGTCTCAAGGATCAAAAAAGGCAGGGAAGTCCTGTGACCTCATTCAGCATAAAATCCTTAGGGCATTTTCAGAAGATTTTTTTTTGTAGTTGTGAATTACCTATAGTTCCTAAAAGTCAAAGAATCAACATATATTACAACCAAATAAAAAATTTTAAGGTGTAATTAAAGTTCTGAACTCTAATAAACATTTTACCTTAGAGAAATTCTTAATGCATGTTAATACGTCCCATTCAGGGGATATATGACCTTCCCATTGGTTTTAGAAAACCAAACTTGGGGTTACCCTTCGTATGCAAAGGGCATGAGCTTTAAGAAGTTTTTTCTATTCTGTGCTGGTGCATGGGTTTGCCATGATCCTTCCTTCTTTTCTGTTTCCCACTGTGATCTAGACACCAAAGATAGGGACAACATATCTGACTACAGACTTAAGCGATCCCCACCTACTCCATACCTAGAAATGAACTTCTGTGATACAGGCTAATTAATTCAATGAGCCATCCAACTGGACCAATAACTTTGTAGATTAGCTAATGAGCTGGTAAATGGAGAGGATCCAGGGACATATGTAATGATGGAAACTTTAGTGATAAGAAAAGTTCTATACATTACATTAAATATTTTGTTAAATATTTTGACTCATTATTATTGACCTAGAGATGGATCCTAAAAGCTTATTTGGAGGCCCTGAGTGGGAAGAATAATTCTCCTATAATTCTTGTTCAAAACATGTTTTTCTATTTCTGTGAAAGCCATTCTCTCAGAATAAGGATGCACCTTGAGGAGTAAACCCTCTTCTGTTCTTTGGACTTACCATGTTCTGTCCTGCCTCTGGGCCTTGTCACCTGTCATCCCTCCGCTTTTGATGCTGCACTCCTCCCCTGTTCCCTTTTGTCTGGCTAACTTCCACTAACCCCTTGGATCTTGATTCTTTGTCACTTCTCCAGGGATAAAACCATGAGAGGCAAGGACACTTGCTGATCAGGTAAAGAATCCATGATCAATATCTTAGTCAAATTATTAACATCTCATTATTATTAATTTTGTTGACTGGTGTTCTCAGTTCTCTGTTAATCATATTCATTAAATTCAATGAATATGATAAAATATGAAAAGCACAGTGTTAGGTACTAAAAAATTGTATCAGTTGAAGTAGTCTTTGCCCTCAAGGAGATCAGAAACTAACAAAACTGAGATATACAAACAGCTAATAACAGCTATTACGTGTGATATTGTTACGTAGGGCCATAACCAATGTATGTGCAAAATGCTACAGGAATATAATATTTTTATAGGTAGAGCTGAGTAGGAAAGGGTGAGCAGGATTTTTATAGGTAAGAGGGCAGGAAGGGTATTGTAAGCAGGATAAACAGCATAACCAAAGGAATGCCAAGATGGAAGGACATTGTGGGCTCAAATATTGGAAAGAAGTGCCTAATATGAGGTCAGTCATGGTAGAGGCAATGGGCAGCGTCAGCTATATATTTTGTGGAGCCCTATACAAAATGAAATGCCCTTAGTTCAAGAATCAGGGGGAAAGTACAGTTAAAGGCACTAAAATACAAAGATTTTTCTTTAAAAAAAAAGTAATGGAGTAAGTGACACATGACTAGCATCTACTTGTAAATTACAAAGATAATTATATTTGCAGTGTTATGATTTTATGTAATATGATAAATAATACTTTATTAATGTGATATCTTGGTTTCTGGTTCATTTTTCTACAAATTCATTTACAAGGAAAAAAATAATTTGTACTTTTAGGAACTTAATTTCCAAACAATATAACTGAAAGCAATGTCAATTGCTCATGGCTAATGCAAGGTCACAAATAATTTTTTATTTTTAATTTTCAGAACAATCTTACTGCTGGTGCAAATTTCCTGGAATTACTAAGAATATTTTGTAGGCTGTCACAAGACTGGGATACTTTTCTGCTACATTATTCATAATATAAATTGTAGTACATCTAGTGATAATGACTCTTGCAGAACATTTTTTTTAATTTGACTTTTCATACAAATCAATTTTATGTAAATCTGAATTTAATTTTAAATGTAAATCCATAAAATGGCATTTTATTGTTTCAACTGAAACTTGTGGAAACTGTAGAAAGAAACGAAAAGTAATTTCATGATTTGCATATAATTCAAAATAACTGTTTATGCATCCCATCTCTGTGTCTTCAATTACAAGGAAAATACTGATTTTTAAAATGCCTCCTTATTAATGGTTCATGTGAAGTGTCATATAAAAATAGCATTCTTGGGGCCGGCCGAGTGGCGCGATGGTTAAGAACTGGCTTGGGACGCCAGAGAGCTCCGGCTCGGATCCCACATATGAGGGCCAGTGACACTGCCCTCCACAGCTAAGATGCTGAACAACAGCTCAACCTGGAGCTGGGCTGCTGTGAGCCGCCGGCGACGGCGTAGGCTGCAGCCCCTGTGGCAGTGGGTTGCCAAGGGCTACCGTATGTAGCCAGCAGCCAGCGTGAGCGGCCAGCAGCCGCAGTGAGCGGCCGTCCAGAAGCCGGTGACTGATCTGCCTCGCCCGGGAAGAGCACAATGATGGTGCCAACTTGGGCCAGTGAAGCAACGTCCTCCACAACTAGACTGAAGAACAAAAGGACAGCAACTTGTCTGTTCCCCTTCCCCCAATTCCCCAGCACTGTTCCCATCCCCCCAATTACCCAATAAAAATCTTTAAAAAAAATAGCATTCTTTTCTGTCAAATGTGATCATCTTTAAAGTTAATTTCTGTTTCTAAGCCTGTGGGTATTTGCTTTGCAATGTGGCAGCAGTTTTCAAAACCAGAAATTCAAAGCTCTTTGAAGATGTCTAATAACTCTTTGATATGCTTTATTGCAATATCTGTGTATATGTTTTGACTTTTGTAATAATTTGCTGACAAAGGTTACTGCCTGATCTCCAGAGTTCCTGACCCTGCACTCAGGCTGGGAGTTCATATCTGTGCAAATGCACAGAGATGGGTTCTAAGGATGGATGGGAAGCCTGCTTCCCACAACAGTACAGGTATTGACCCCATGCAAAGTTCCTCTTCTCCCCCAGGGATGCCATTGCTGCCACTACTGCTGCTTCAGCTTCCACTGCCACCATTGCCACTGCCAATCTGGGTCCAGGTTCTAACCCTGGATGCCCCCTTGGGAACCCCTGGCACCCAAGACTGTCCCAGGTACTTGCATGCCAGGAGGCCAGGCCAACTGCTCAGCTGTTCACCGTGGCAGTGGCTGAGCCCGTGAGCACGCAAGCTGCAGCCTGATGTGTCTCTGCTGCTCATGCCCACACTCTATTGTTACGTGCGATATCTGTGGCTTACAAAACACAGGTTCAAAGATAAATTCATTAAGAATTTCAAGCAATCCATCAAAGGGCATTAAGCCAAAAGTGGGCTCCTTTTTGAGAGCAGGGCCCTGTATGACTGCACAAGCCACTTACCTAGGAAACCTGCCTTGGAGATGGGAGATGCAAATAAGAAAAAAATCTTCTTAATTAGTATGGGGACAAGGTTTAAAGTTCTTTAAATGCCTTAAAAAAAACAACACTAAATATTTAGGCACTGAGGATTCTGAAGTGGGAAAGGGACATTAAATTGGTATTTTAGAAAGAACACCCTGGTGTCTAATCAGATAAGACTAGCAGATGGACTAAAAAATTTATATAATCTAGTCAAGCAATTTTGAGGGACTACATTTAGGAGTAGTAACAGACACAAGTATTTTAAGTAACAAATGTGTGCTAGGCATTTTACAAACATTATTTCTAATCCTCAAATAACCCTCTAAGGTGCATGCCATCCCCATTTCGCACCTGAGGGAGCTGAAACCCTTGGTGTCTAGTTGCCAAGGTCACACAGTAAGTAGAGCAGAGTGAGCATTAAACCTTGAGTTCACCCTCCCCTCACAGGGCAACATTTCTGAGCTCAAGGAGGACACCCCAGAATGTGGTGACAGACGTATGCAAAACTTCAGGGAGAGGAAAGAGTAAAAAATCCTGTCAACATTTCCCCTCTTCATACTGTACCCTCTAAATTCCTCCAACTTGTACAAGTTTATGTCAATCAAGAGATTCTATGAAATAAAGAGGACCGAGGTCTAAAAGGAGAGACATTGCAGTAGATTATTTTGAGGCCGTGGGTGCACAGTGCCTAATGCATAGTTGGCATTCTATAAATATTCCTGTCTTTTCCTTAATCTTCTCTAGTTGTGGTCTCAGGTGCTCAAGTTTGATTTGGTTTGTTTTTGGTTTTTTTCAGGTTTTTTTTTCTGGCCAAACTGGGACCCCACCTAATTACTGCCACCCAATGATTGGATAATTGTAAATCTTCCCAAAAGGCCATGGGAAATGTGTGCATTTTCCAAGCTGTAGAGACATTGCGCTCTTCAGCTCAGGAATAGCCCATGGGGAGGCATGGTTGAGAGAATTGAAAGAGATAAGGATGTAAATGAGTGAGGTGATTAGCACCCAGGCAGCGTCCAATAAATGTCAACAGCCTGTCAGCTACCGAGAAGGATTTTTAAAGGGCTCTCCTATTACCTCCCACAATGAGGGTTACCCAGGCTGCACACAGGGAAACAGAGTCACAGGCTCCATCCTGAAAATCGCTATGCACGCATCAGTCAACAAAAATGTACAGAATGTCTACTATGACAGAGGCACCATGCTTGATGTTTCTTATCTATTTAACCATTAAGATCTTAGAAACTGGTAATGTTGGAATACATTATATTTGGTCATATAGGTAAAAACTAAGACAGTGAGACCTACTTCATCAGGCCTTGGGCCAACTCTCCACAATTAACAACATTCACTTAATATGAGTTTGAGTAAGTCAGAAATTATTTTAAGAGAAAATTTAAAGGACCATCTCTTTCTCATTGTACCAATCCTTGTGGTTATTATTCCTTAAGACGTGACTATTGACCAGTTTATCCATTTTCCAAGATTAAAACAAAGTTCAACTACACATTCAAATCCATATAACAGGACATTTACTGGCAGGAGGGACACTCAGAAGCACACACTGAGAAGCCCCTTTACATGTATGTCCACATTTACTTCCATAAGGACTGTTATTACCTCCATTTTACAGGTGAGGAAATTGAGACTCAGAGAAGTGAAGCGATTGACCACATATCACAGTACTAGTACAAAGTAGAGACAGAATTTTATTTTAGTTCTATTTAATTTCCAGTGGCTGCCATGTGTCAGAGGTCATAACTTGTGCAGACAACACAATTTACTCCAAGTCACATAAGTAGAACAAAAAGCTAGCACTTCAGTACAAATCTGTCCCAATCCAAAATGTGGACTTCACTATCTAAGATAGGTTCAATGTCATCTATTTCTTTTGTAACTTCTTATTTTCTTGCAGAGCTAATCACTATGCTGCAAATAATATAAACTGAATAAATGCCTGCTTATTGGGGTTTGAGTAAAATTACAATCATGGAACATAACTATCATTTCATAACAGGTCATCCACGACATCAGCTTTTGTAGTGAACTGGAAAATCATTGCTTCCCCTACTGATAATCTAGGCAAACTGAGAAATACCATGAATTAGCTTGAGTTAAACAGTTGGCTACAGTTGTGCTCTGTATGCTCTGCTTAGCAACAGCCGCCTGGTCTTCCAATGATGAAAGAGCCCTGGGCGCTGTGTACTAACCCGGTGGAATGTGTGGAGTGCTGGGTGTGCAGGGTGCTGGAAGGCAGGAGATTAAAGGAGGGCTGGCGAGCATGGGCTGGAAGGAGAGGGCAGCACTGAAAGACATGCTTGTGCCCTGTTCAGAGAGCAGAGTTGGGCCACACAGAAGAATCTGCTGGGTGAAGCAGAGTCACAGGATACCTGGTTGATCTTTTGAAAGGACTGCAGTTCCTGGGTGGTATCTGACCCCCAAACCACACATCTCATTCACTTCTCTGAGCTCCTCATTTCTCACCAAACCTTGTGGAATCCCTATAAGATCATTTTCTTACATGTTGGATCCCACATTTCATTGTGTCATAATTATTCCTGTTGATCTATGATGGCCCCGAAGGGTGTCAGAGTCATCTTTCCCACTCTGCTCATCTTCCTCCTCCTGTTCCTCTCCTTGTGGCTCATGGCTTCCTTTAGGCACACAGAGAAGGTTGACAGCAGGAGGATTCTGGCAGGGTCTGAGAGGTGAACACAGGCTGCCAGTGGGTGAGCCTCATTTTAGGGAGATGCTTTCTTCAAATGAAAGCCTATGAAAGTGTGTATATGTATGCAGATATAGCTATAGATGCAGATATTTGTGTGCCGGCCTTTTTCACTTAAGATTACATAATCAGCATTTTCTCATGTTAATGAACATTCCTTGGAAACAAGATTTTTTTAACAGCTAACCCCCATCTTATAAATATTATATAACTAAACATTTTTTCATTGCTAGACATTTGAGTTGTTTCAGGTTTTACTTATCAAAATAATACTGTAATAAATGTTTTGTATATAAATGTATTGGTACGTTTATGTTTATTTTCATAAAGTAATAACAGATAACACTTACTAGTTTCTTACTATGTGCCTGATCCTGAACTAAATGCTTTACACATATATTATCTAATTTAATCTTCGCAAAAGCCTGTGAAGTAGATTCTACTATGATTCCTGTTTTACAGATGATGGGTGGCACAGAGAAGTAAACTGTCTAAACTCACAGAAAAAAAGAAAACAGTGCAGTCAGAATTCAAACACAGAAGAGCCTTACTCCAGAGCCTGAATGAACTCAAAAGTCTGCTGTAACTTCCTACGCAATGAAATTACATGGAATCAAAGGCTATAGAGACGTTATTGATTAATTTGGGTGTTTGTTATAAAAATAATTCTTGCAAGTGGTAGATGAAAAGTCTAC
Source organism: Hipposideros armiger (assembly GCF_001890085.2). Classification (NCBI taxonomy): domain Eukaryota; kingdom Metazoa; phylum Chordata; class Mammalia; order Chiroptera; family Hipposideridae; genus Hipposideros; species Hipposideros armiger. Next base: position 679,520 of record NW_017731873.1, read on the forward strand.
ACTGCACAGAGGGGTATTAAGTGAAAAAGAAAAGACTTTCACGCCCCACTCCCCAGTCCTGCTCCCTAGAGTGGCAGTTAAACGCTCCTGCCTCCTCTCTCCTCCTTCTGTCGCTGCCTCTTCCCCTCCTACTTCTAATTCCTCCCCTTCTCCTCCCCTTCTCCTCCTTTCCCCCCTTCTCATCCTCTTTCCCTTTGCCTCCTCCTCTTCTTGCTTCTTGTTCTTATTTTGATGATTACCACTATAACTTTTAACACAGCGGAAGCTTTTGGACCAGTATTTGATCAATTAATTGAAAAAGGTGATTAACATGGGGAATTATAATGAGATGTACAGATCATTAAAGCGGTCCAAGGTCTTTTCTTTTATTAAAGACAAAGCCGCCACTTTGAATGACACATGGTCTGTCATGTATCCACCACAACTAGAATGCCTGGTCTATGATTTCTAGTCTTCATTTTTTTTTAAGTGGAATGAGGAGTTAAAACCTCTTACAAAGCAACTATGTGTAGAGTCAATCCAGATTGCTTTGCATTTTCTTCCAATCTTTTAATATTGCCTTCCATACCTATTTCAACTACAATATTTTTAGTGCCTTGCCTTTCACAAGTCATTTAACAAAGCATTTTTGAAAGCATTCAACTGACTTTTCAGACAAAATCACCTTTTATTTCACACTTATATTTTATTAGTTTACTTAAAATTTAGTTAAGTTACATAATGACAATATATACTTCATAAGATGTATTTGTATAACAATTGTATTGCCTGCTAGGATTGCCATAAGAAAATACCACAGACTGAGTAGCTTAAACAAGATAAATCTATTTTCTCACAGTTTTGAAGGCTAGAAGTCAAATATCAAGGTGCCGTCATAGTTGGTTTCTAGTGAGACCTCTCTTCTGGCTTGTGGATGGCTATCTTCTGGCTGTGTCCTTACATGACCTCATATGTGTGTGTGTGTGTGTAAGACAGAGACAGAGACAGAGATTGAGATCTCTGTTGCCCCTTCCTCTTTTTATAAGGATATCAGACCTATTGGATTAGGGCCCCACCATTATGACTTCGTTTAACCTTAATTACCTTCCTAAAGCCCTACCTATAAAAACAGTCACATTGGGGATTAGGTCTTCAACATGTGAATTTTGGAGGGACACAGTTCCATTTATAACATAACAATAATGTATGTATCCATATGTAGGTGCGGGATTTTTCTCATCTTATTTGGTCATAAACACGTGTGGGTGTTCCGGTCAAGATGGCTCAGTAGGTATACGCTGTGCTTACCTTTTCTCATGACCACAACAAAATTATAATTAAACTACAGAACAACCATCATTGCCAATCACCTGAAATCTTGCTGAACCGAAGCCCTACAACCAAGGACATACCGAAGAAGCCACCTCAAGACCAATAGGAGGGGCAGAGACATGGAATGGGCTGGTCCCACACCCACATGTGACCATTAAAAATAGGGAGGGATGTCTCAACTGCGGAGGTTCCCCTAGGAGGAGCAAGGGGTCCTACTGCCGCAACAGGATCCCCAGCCCAGGGTTCTAGTTCCAGGGAGAGAAGTCCCCATAACTGTAAAAACCAGTGGAAATTGTGGCTCAGTGAGACAGAGGGTGGCTGGAGTCCCAGGTGCCCTTCTTGCAGGGACCGTGATGAATTTACTTGCTGACAGACTCACTATCTCTGACCTTCTGCATGGGGGCAGCAACTCAAAATGTGCCAGAGATATACGGGGAGGAACTGAGATGTCTGGCTGCAGGGTGAAGGCTGGAGAGACAGCTTTCTCCTGGACAAAAGTGCTGTCAGAAGCCATTGTTGTTTTGTTGAGCCCTTTCTCCTCCTGGCTTGCAGACGCAGGTGGGTGCCATATCTATGTCTCCATCATCTATGTCTCCATCAATCTGGCTACCACCATTGGCTCCACCCTGGTGATTCTGAGTCCACACCCCACCCAACTTTCAGGCACACCCAAGCTGCTTCCAGTGGCTTTTTTGTACAAAATTACTGCTTTGGCTCATGCTGTAGACTTTCCTAAAGTCCCTCAAAGGTTCACAAACCCCAAACAAGCAGCATCTGGTTTCAGCATGCCTCATACCTCTGGCTGAGCAGGCCTACGCCTTGCACTAGTGGCAGTCAGCCTTAGTTTGCAGCTTGGCCTCTCAAGGTACCTCCAAGCACAGTGTGAACAGCAGTCACCTGTGGATTGTTTTGTGGTTCATGCCAGGTGGCTCTAGGCAGAACACAGGCTATGGCTAAACTTGGCCTGCAGCATGTCCCTTCCCAGGTGGCCATGGGGTTGGAAGACCCAGTGGCTAGCTTTAAACCAAGGTGGAGCATCACCTGTCTGCCTCCAAAGATGACACAACAAAAGGGCACACTGGGCAGGCACCAGAACTCTGCTAAACTGAATCCTGCTCTGTAGGGTCAGCCTCTGCACAATAGCTCCTTCACTGTACTCATGAACACTCCTCACAACCAATGAGCCTGAAGGTCAATCCCTCCCATTGACATGCAAACAGCAATCACTGCTCAACTATAACAGGAGGACACACACAACCCACACAAGGAAAACACCTGGAGCACCCAGCTCTAATGACCAGGGAGACTGCACCACTAGGCCCCACAGGATACCTACTATATAAGGCCAATCTATTGAGATCGGGAGAGATAGCAGTCCTACTTAATACATAGAAACAAACACAGGGAGGTAGTCAAAATGGGGAAGCAAAGAAACATGTCCCAAATAAAAGAATAGAACAAAGCTCCAGAAAAAGAACTAGACAAAATGGAGACAAGCAACATGCCAGGTGCAGAGTTCAAAACACTGGTTATAAAGATGTTCAATGATCTCAGTGATAACTGCAACAAAGAGATAGGAAACATAAAAATGGAGGTAGAAAACATAAAATAGACCCAGTGAGAAATGAAAAATACAATAACTGAAATAAAAAATACATTAGAAGGACTTTCCAGTAAACTGGATGAAGGAGAGGATCAAATCAGTAATTTAGAAGATAAGGTAGCAGAAAACACCCAAACAGGACAGCAATAAGACCGGGGCTCAGTAGCATATAAGAAGTTGTTTTTGAAAGATGCATAATTCTTCACTGCAGACAACGTAGTCTTGCCATTTTGAGTCTGCATTGTGATTTTTCTATCGAAGTTTGTCATAAACCATATATGGTATCCATTCTTACTACAGACACATCTAATACCCTAAGGTCTGTCAGGTCATATGGCCCAAGAGGCAAAGCCACTTGCAGTGCATTCTGGAACTGATGAAAGCCCTTTTCTGCTCTTGGCCCGGCTCAGGTCTGGCAGGTGTTTTTTTTTTTTTTAGTTCAGATCAGTGTTCAAAAGTATGGGACATACTATCTTCAGAACCTAAAAGGCATTCAAGACATTGCCCTTCCAACTTAGTGGTAGGAGGTACAAAATGCAATATTTTGTTCTCTTTCTTGGATGATGCAGTAAGCCCCACACTGGACTCAGGAAGTTCAATAATGTGCCAAGCCTCTGAATCGTCACAGGGTTTATTACCACCTACCCTCTCTTTGTCTCTAATCTTCCAGTCTCTCTCCATTCAGGCCCCTCATCAATGTGAACACAGTTGTACTTGCTGCTTCTTGCTGACCTTGCCTGATTAACCTGGTACCATCAATATAATGAACCATTGTGGTGTTCCTAGATGATCCAGAGCCCTTCAGACTATATTATAACAAAAATCAGAGAATTAACATAGTCCTGGGGCTAGACTATAAACGTATACTGTTGTTCTTCCTTTCACTCTCTGATAGGGATGGGGAAGATCATACACATCAGATCAGTGACCTCATACCATGTATCTCAGGCTGTTTATCTGCTCTCCATCAGATACAGACATTGCAGTTGGGGCCATTAATTGGTGAAGTTCACCGTTATTTTCCAGAATTTACTTAATTTTTGTAGAAATCAGACCAGTGAATTAAATGGGAATATAATGGGAACCAACACTCCTTAATCCTTTAGGTCTTTAAGGACTGCAATAATTTCTGCTATTCTCCCTGGATTTAATATTAGTTTGAATTCAATCTCTTGATCAGTCTATTTTCCCTATTTTACTATGATAGCTTTTACCCCAGAGGCCAAGGAACAATTTTACAATTGTATATACATAACAATTGTACATCATGGAACAGGGGTTAATACCTGGCCTCCATTCTAACGGGAGATTCATGATGATGCTTCTAGTATCCTGGTATCAACGTCACCTAGGAACATCTTTCCAACAATTCTTGGAAAAAGTACATATTTCCCTTTCCCTTTTATATGGTAACATAACTGAATGGCCATTGGTTCCTCTGAGGAAGGGCTGAGGAGCCATTTGCTGTAATGTTGCCATCTTTCCTCTTGGAGTCCTGACCACTCCTTCAATCTAATGGATTCCAGGTCTGCAAACCAGCTCATGGTCAGAAACTGGGCACAGATTCATTATCTTTTTATTGGAGCAGTTTCCCTCCACTTCCTGGTCATCCATACTTGATTTATTTTTGTTGTATAGATTGAGCAATATCCTTGGTAGCTGCCCAAATATTTTGCTCCTAGGAACACTATGCTCCAGTAACCATCTTCATAGCTCTCTAGAGGTTAGTCTCCTCTGGCTGCCAGTCTGACCTTGTTGCTCTTTACAATAACTGCACCCACCTTGCATCTGATAGTTAAGTGCCACAACTTGACTTCTATTACTTTGGTATCCTATTATCTGCATTACCATCAGTTAGTAGAGTTCTGATATAGCATCTTTCACCATTCATCTTAGCCTACAACAGACAGCCATAATGGAGCTTCTCTTTGACATTGTTGACTCTGTCACCAACACACACCTTACTGCTGTAGTGGCATCCTGCATCCAAAGATGGGTCAATAGAGACGTGTACAAGACCCAGCCCACTCCCTAAAATTTTGCACAGTTTTGAAGGGCTATCCTAGCTCCAAAGATTCCTCTATGATTTGCTACTTTTACTAGTCAGGTTTAATTTGTAATAATTTATGTTTCATTTCTCAAATCCTCACATTAAGGAGATAGTTAGATAGCTCTATGAGCTATGTCATTTTTCCCAAAATAACACACTGAGACCCTAAACCATGCAATCAGATAATAAATAACTACTATGCAACAACACACTATAAACAGACACAATATTTCTGAATCTGAAAAGTGTTTGACCTATCAAAGGAGCACTGTGATATTCATATATTCCATCATGACATTGCCGGGTTCTCTTGCAAGCCTGAGTAATGACCTCTTTATTTGTCAGTCAGCAGTGAGCTTATCCTGCTCACAAGCCAGTCCTGCACTCTTCCTATTGACCAGGGAGAGAGTGATGGATGGCAGCAGCTGCTGACTCAATCAGCCGCAGGTTCCACCTTCAGCCTACAGAGATCATTGACTGAAATGCATCAGAGACCACTCACTCAGCTGTTCGTTAAGGAGCCCACATAGAGGGCCAGCATCTTGTACACTTACACATGAACTGAATTTAGGAGTGTCTGGTTCACAGAAAACAGTGTCCAGCCCCATCCTCCCCCCACCACCCCACCATTCTCCAAACACAGAGCAAAAATTAGGGCCTAGTACTGCAGGCATGTCAGGGATCTGTGTGCAAACTTGCAGGTAGTAAGCCAGCCTTAGTTCTCAGACAAAATTAGGCAAATGAAAGGGTTTGACCAGACACCCTAAAGCCAGGTCAACACTAATCTGTGGTTAGTGTTTCACAAATTGGTGTTTGCAACACTTGCCAGGTGTGTCTTAGGAGCTCAGCAGTCACTAAGCCTGGAAACAGAGTGATGTGATGAGGAGGAAGTGGGGTAGGGAAGAGGCAACACCCCATTGGTGCTAGGCCCTCTCAGGGACCCAGGAATGGAGAGCTCAGTGAATTTTATACAGCTGATTTTCAGAGAGTGCAGATTTTGGGGGCTACACTTAGTCTCATATTTTGAGATGATGAGTATCTGAATATTAGTATTCTGTGCATAGTGCTGTGAGGAGTGATTGCTTTCTAAGAGTTCCAATATTCCTGGATTTGGGAACTATACTGACCCTGGGACACTGTGACTGAACAGCTGACTGGCCTCTAGTGAGTATCAATAATCTCCAGAGACTGAGCGATGGAGCTGGGCTGACAGCAGCATCTGCTGCTCGTCCATCATCTTTTCTGGCCAATAGAGGCAGAGCATGGCTGGTGCAGCCTGGGAAGGCCCTCTCTCTCCGTCTTCGGTGGCTGTGCCAGATGAAGAAGTAATTACTACTCAGGGCTGGAAAAGAAACCAAGCATGTCTGAAGGGAATAAAAGAATGAGAGAACAGGATACAGTCAGCCAGTTGGTCACTAGGGCACATTACAGCCTCTGGGCACTCTTTCCAGATGCCCTGCATTTTTCAGTGTGCAGCCACTTTCCCCATCCCTTCACTGGAGGAGTTCAAGGTTTCAGCATCCTTGTATAATGCAGCGTTTGGGAGAGTGATGGGAATGTCTTGAGAAAGAGAAAGTAATGTAGCAGCCCAAAAGTCGTTTCAAAGTTTCCTCGTTGTTTTGAGACTAATTCAGGAAGCTCAGTGAGGAGCCATGGGTCCCTAAGAGCCATGAATGTCATTTAGAGAAAGTGAGAAAGAAAGGATGAGTCAAGCAATTATTCAACGCTTCTTCAACACTGTCAACATGACCCAATTCTCTCTATATTCAGGATGTGTGTGTTTTTCATGGTTGCCCTTCATCACTATTTTCATGTCCTGTTTTCTCAAAAGCCGTCTGGTTAATAGTAATGGTGATACTAATAATGTCTTCTTTCTGAACCACGCACAGCATTTACAAAGACTTTTCATATTTGAGACTTTACCTGAAACCCTAGAAAATGAGAAAAACATGTGGTATCATGCCCATTTTAGAGACAAAACACAAAAGGTTAAAAAAGATGTGAGCAGCCCCAGGTAGAAGAGCTAAGAGGCCAAGGTGGAACTTAACCTCACATGTTATGTTTCCAAGTCTAGGGCTCTTTCCACACCCTGGATGACTCACATTACATTCGTCCTATCCACAAGTCAAGTAACACCAGTCAGCTGTGATCCAGAAGTAGAGGCAAGGTGAAATACATAGCACGTGGGAAGTTTGTCTGGAGTGTGTTTCTGCCGTGAGGTCATTTCCCTAAAGGAAGTTACATTCATGTCCCGTGTGTGTGTGTGTGTGTGTGTGTGTGTGTGTGTGTGTGTGTGTGATAAAATTGTCATCTTTCCACTCATTAGACCAATGACTAACAAAATTAAGTCATTGAATAACCTCAGTCCTCAGTCCTGTTATGAAGAACATCCCCTCTTATTTGAGATTTTGTGTCATTTTCTCAAATCCTTGGGAACTGAAAAAGAGATGAAATATTGGCAAAGTAAGTCAGTTGATTTATGCTGAGATCTGATAGGTAGAGGGGTATGTGTGTGGATGCATGCACGCACGTGTGTTAAAAGGCAGTGTGATTCACTTTGCTAACCCATAGAAAACAATTCTTAATAGTTAAGAGTAAAATTTGTGCACACACACACACACACACACACAGTTTAGATATGGTAGAGTATGCATGGAGCAGAAAGCTGTTCTCAAACTATTAACAGCTTCCAATAAATGACGTGTTTCAGTATCCCTTCCTCAGTATCCATGCTGATGAATGTCCCTTTCTTTGTCCTTTTCTTCTTTTCATAAAAATGGAATATATGACAACAAAATCTTTTCCCCAGCTTCCTCAAATATATGTAAGAAAAACAACAACTCTATTGCTAGCTTAAACCAAATAAATTTCAACAGCATTACCAACCTGTATCTCATTATTTTGAGGGCAATCTTTTTTCTGTTTTAACTGTTTTAAATTAAAAGATTTGGATTAGACACTGAAGCTTGGACATATTTTTACAGGCCCTCAGAATAACTCTTAGCAAACTTGAATTTATAAACCCTCAGATGCATGACACCAAAAAAAAAAAACCAATCCACAAAGCATATCAGTTAAGAAACAAAAATAACAATTATTGATCTGTTTTAGATAACTGTCAGAAAGATTAGGAATATGGGAATGAGACCATTATGAATGTATAAAAATTGAAATTCCATTAAACGTCTAATTATTCTTTATACTAGAAGAGCAACAAAAGCTTCGATCTTTCCCTCTCTTTACCCCAGGACAGATGTGTCTTCTACCCTCAAATACATTTCCCTCTCACATTCTAAGAATTAAAACAAAAAATAGAGAGGAGTAGAAAAAAAGTAGGGAAAATAAAAAACCATAGCCCTGAAGCAGACAGTCACCATCTGTGAATACAAATAAACTGTAAAATATATTGAATCAATTGCATCATTTACTCTCTTATTAAGGAACAAGCAGGGGATTATAATTCTAAGGTATTCCTTGAAGTATAGTTTAAAAAATTGTCTTCATGTTTGATTCTTGCATATGATGAAGTAAGTGATTTTGAGTAATGGATGATGAATATCATCCAAAATGTCCATACAAAAAAAAAATTCTAGCAATATGCCTTTAAAACTCACAGTGGGACTATAAAATTTAAAAAGTAATTCACAATGCCACCTCCTATAGTATATACAGCAGTGGTTCTCAAACTTGATCATGTATCAAGGTCACCTAGAGGGCTTAAGAAAACAAGATGGCTGGGCCCTGCCCGCAGAGCTTCTGATTTAATAGGGCTGGGGTGGGGCCTGAGAATTTGCATCTCCAATAAGTGTCCAGATGCCGCTGCTACTGCTGGTCTTGGGAATCACTGCTATAGAGGAATTAAGATAATAGGAAATAATAAAGGGCCTTTGGTTTTGGGCCAAGGAAATTCATTGATGAGCTAAAGAAATAAATTTCAGAATAGAGATCACATGCATTCAACAACTATTTAAGTGTCCCCTATAGACCAGTAACTGTTGTAGATACTGGAGACACAGTGGTAACAAAACAACCAGGTCCCTGTCCTCATGGGGCTTAAATTCTCATGAGTGAGACGTGTGATAAGCAAGTAGTCATGAGTGACATAAATAAAATTGAAGTGGAACAAGGGGATAGAAAATGATGCATGTGGGGTGCTATTAGATCTTGTGTTCAGGAAGAGACTCTTTGAGGGGCCATTTGTGCAGAAGCTTAAATTTTAGGTAAGGTTGAAGGGGTAAGCTGTGACAAGGAGTGTCTAGCAGAGGAATAACAAAATTCAAAGACGAAGTGCTTTGGTATCGCTGTTTCATGTTTCATAACCAATCTTCAAGATGAGGTTTGGCCAATGATGGTATCTTTGACAGAAAACATCTATGTTTTCAATTAAAAGAACATAAAACATCACCTGAATGCACTAAAATGCACACAAGTCATGTCTAGAACTGAAAAAGGGGCTGAATAAACAGCCAAACAGTGGACTCAACAAATCAATTAAATTTCAATATAAAAACATTAGTATAATGTTATTTTCTAAATATTGTGTGAATATTATTTAGCCAAATATTAGAACTTTCAGTATGATATACACAGAAAACTAGAAATTTTCTAGATTTAAGAGAAAGGATTTCAAAATTTGATGCTAGAATTGCTGAATATTTAAGAAAAATAAATAAATAAATAAATAAATAAATAAATAATAAAGCAATCACTGTCTAGTGTGGAGAATTCAAAGTGAGATTATTAATTTAATGAATAATAAAATGAAAGAAAGTTACCATAGATAAAATTTAAAAAAGCAAGTGTTACTTAGTTCAACTAAATTGTACCAGAAATGAAAACCATGTTAAAAAATTAACATTGATTTTATATATTGCTGAATTATTAGAGAAGAAAGCAAGGATATCACAATTAATGAGTATTTCCTGATTTTACACCTAATGTAAAAAGTAAAGGTTTTGACTTACATGAAGAATAAAACAATAACTTAAAATTTTAGACATTAATTTTAAAAGTTTTAGAGGAGAAGCCTAAGATAATGACACTAAGGTTTTTGGTGAAGAGAAAAGTATACAAGACACATTTTTAGCTGAAAACCAGAAGTATTCTCTCTGCCAAATACAATGAGCACTTTGAATTTGTTAGTAAGAGACAGGACCTCAACTGTGCAATTAGTAATGACTTGTGCAGAACAATTTAAAAATTATAAGCAATATGTTCTGGGCCCATCAATGATAGAACTTCTCCATGAAACAATATGTTACTTTAAAACCACTCTTGGACACACAACAGGAATTCTAAGTGTGGTTAAAGCAATTAAATTTAATTTAGTCGGGATGTGAGATGCACAAAGAGAGTTAAGCCAAACCACAAAACATCTTCAAAGAGTGAATCATGAACATTGGCAGGAAATGAAATTAATGTTGACCTTCTAGTAGCCACAGTTATTGGTATGAACTGTTGCTTGCTATTAATAATTTAGCAAAATTTACCAAAAACAAACAAAAAGCATATAGAACTTCAGCAGTTCCAATTTGTAAAGAATTTTTTTTAACTTTACAAAAATTTAAAGACAGTATTTAAATTTAAAAATAAATAAAATATGCTGTAAAAGTACCATTCCAATAAATTATAAGGAAATTAAAACATGAGGGAAAAGTTCACAAGACTGTGAAGTTGATTCTCAATTAATAATTCTGAAATTAATTTTCAGTTTTACTATTTTCTGGTAATTATAGATCAAATTATTTGATCAATATTTTTGATCAATATATAGATATTATTTCTTTTTTGGTAATATATAGATATTAAATTTTTTTTAAAAACTTAAGAAATACTGTACTTGATATATTTTAGAGATAGTGAATATTATAAGTGATAGCAATTTACATGATGAAATTAAAATATTTTGAAATACTTTCTGTAACATTAGCAATTTCTCAAATGCTAAACCATAACAATGTTGAACCTGATATGTAAAATTCATGGTTCATTTCTAAATGTAATTATTCCTTTAAGAAATTTATTGACAATTCCAGTTGCTACTGCCTCAGTAGAGCAATGTTTCTTCAAATTAAAATTAATAAAATATATCAAAGAACTACAATGACTCAAAGAAAGTTTAGTTTGACATTATTATTGATAGAAAACAAATTTTGTTAAAATCTTCATTATAATATAATTAGTAATTTTGCTGAAATAAAGGCAAGAAAAATACATTTTGTCATATTTTGCTATGTTGTTACTCATCCAGATATCACCAACCCATCAGCAGAAGACCTAAACAAGCGCAATAATAATTAAATCCAGTTGTCATTTGTTTTTGCCTACTTTACATCAGATAAATATATGAAGTCACACATTTTTTATTTGTTGTCATACAATATATTTGCAAGGTAGAGGGATAGAGCCTATTCTCTTTAAGTTTGTTAGCTGCATTTTAGACAAAGGTATATGGGCTTCCATTTGGACTCTCACCCGTCCCAACCCCAAATGTTGAGAACAGGCACACTATTACTCAAAGGAGGATTGAGCCTAGGGCTTGATCCTTCCACCCTTGCTGCTGCTTTAGACTGAGAAATCACATCAATAATCTCCCCACGTTTCTTCTCCTTCAGTTACTACTCCTCAAATCTCCTAGTTTGTTGCCCCTCCTGCACCTTCTTACCTACATTCTCACCTACACACCCACTTATCCCAGACTCTGCGGCCTTTGAGCCCCCAAATAAGCACAGGCTATGTGAGCATGGAAGGAGGATCATAACATGGAGTGATAACTCATGGGGCACCGCATGTTTCCTGGGCAAGGGAAGCAGTAATTGGAGGGAGAGAAAAAAAAAAAAAAGATGAAAAGAAAACTGAAATGATTTATACAACAAGGTACCAAAAGCATTAAGGAGAATTTGAGAATGGTAATGAGAGAAGGGGTTAGTCATGGAAGGAATGATAGGCATTTTTTCCTCTGAGAGAAAGATAAATAGATGCTAGATGAAAAAGATAGATAAATGAATAATTTTGAGAAATTATTTTAAGAATTCTCAGAAATTCTTAAAATGTTTATCATCTGCTTAGGGTAATAGTATAAATAACAATACATTCCACAAATGCATTTTGAGAACCTACTGTGGGTTCTGTATTGTGCTACGTCCTAGGGTAATAGTGGTGAGCACAAAGCCCCTCTCATGGAGTTTAAAAACAAGTGGAAAGCATAGAAATCGATGAAATAGTCACACCACTAAATATATTATTTCTACTTAGGTCTGGGATAAAGTCATGCTTCCATAAAAGAAGGATTAGTAATTTTGATAATGTATGCCAAGATTTGAAAAGGCAGTCTCAAGTGCAGCATAATACAGCAATTCTCAAACTTAGCTGGCAAACCAAGGGAAAACACAAGTGAGAGACAGGCCCAGAGGCATATCTGAAGGCAGCTCACATCTCAGGCCTAAAAGAGACCCACAATGTGACCTATTAGATAGTTTCATTCTTGCATAAATTGTGGTTTACTGCTTGATCTTGAAAAAATGGACAGTAAAAAGGAAACGTTTAAAAACTAGAAAGAATGCCAATGTTCTTCAACAGATGAAAGGGTAAGCAATTGTGATACATCAATACAATGGAGTACTACTCTACAGTGAAAAGGATCAGGCTATTCATTCATGTAACAACTTGGACAGATCTCAAATGCACATTGCTAAGTGAAAGAAGCCACACCAAGAAAGGCTACATAATGCACGATTCCATTTATTTGGCATTCTGGAAAGAGCAAAAATACAGACAGAAGAGATGTCAGTAGTTGCCAAAGTCTGGGAGTGAGAGGAGTCACGAGTTGACTACAAAAACTTTGAGGAGATTTTTTTTTTGAGTAATAAAACTAAATCTGTGTTGTGATTGTGGTGGGAGTTATATTCTTGTATGCAGCTGTCAAAACTAATATACTTGTAATTACACTGCAAAGAGTGAAACTTTCTGTATGCAAATTATACCTTAATAATAAAAAATTGTTTTAATGTACCCAAGTTTTCCTTGGGAAATTAAAAAAACATAAAGAAATGTTGCAATGCTGCAACTTGGTTGGCGATTTTTCCCCAACTTATTGCATCTTCCATTTTTGACAGCCTGTTCAATGACTGTGAAATTTAGTTACAACATAATTGCAAGTTAAAAGTCAAGAGTAAGTGAGTAATTGTATCTGAAACTCTCTTGATAAGCCTCAGCAGTTACACTGGTAATGCAAATGCAAGTTAGGTCACTCTTGTATGGTTCACTTATTTATTCCACTCCATTTAAATCCTGAAGTGCATTTACATCTCAAATTTAACCTAGACTAGAAAGGCATCTCACTTGAAGCCTATCTTGTTGATGTAGAAATGGTATGGCTTAAGTAAAATGTTTTAGAAGTCCTTTTTATGAGACTGAAGAACATAAATGAGCAGTTACTACAAGCAGTAACCTAATCTTCTGGCAGTTGTAAAGGAGCTGAACTTTTACAATAAAGGTTTTATGGGAAATGTGTCCGGAATTGGTTGCCATGATAATCCATTGGAATAAATTGGCATGGTGACCCAATTTAACAACCGTGGGCTTCAACTATGCAATAGTTAAACAAAGAACACTTGTTTCTGAAGAAGATAATTACGCTCTGTGCTCCTTGACTTTCAGAGTAAAATGTATTTGATTACCTATGCTGAAGTAGATTTCCTTCCTTTTTCAACAGCTGAGGAACATAAGACTTGAGATGTAATTGTTATTTACCCAAGCTATTTTCCCAAAGAGCTTGCAAGTCTATCCACCCTCCCCAGCAAGGAAATCCCCAAATTTTAATAAGCAGACTTTTCTTTTCTCGAATTGCTGGATACTTTCCAAAACTACCTACCAGTCAGGAGATGGTGAATTAATATCTCCCATTTTTCCTGTATGTCACTTTTAGTAGACTTCATATACAAATGTGAATTGCCTCATAGCACAAATATATATTACTTTCATCATAAAAAAGAATCTAGATAACAGAAACAAGAAAAAGATAAACCATGCTAGATCCAACCTATAGATATACTTTCTCTACTGCTATAATTTCCCAAACTCTGATTTTCGTTAAATTTGTATTAAGCAGGCTTATACTACATCTTTTTAAATGACTGCAGGAATAGATTTAGATGCTTTGTGTTGACGCCTGCAAGCAATATTTGCTAGAATATCCCATCATAAGCAAATCTCTTAGAAAATAAAAAAGAGGGAACATATTGGCAGGTTTAAGAATTGACAAGACCACCTGCTATCAAGAACACTTAGAAATGGGAACACTGTTATCTTATTTTGCTGTACATATAAATGGGTATAATCAATTAGAAAAACACTTTGGCATTAGTAAAGTTAAACATACATAAACCCTATGAGTAGCAATTTCATTCCCAGGTATAATACATACTTTAGAGACATTCTTGTACATGTATCTATCAGGAGACATGTTTTTAGTTGCCTTTTCTTCAATATAAAAAAATTGTAAACAACTCAAATCCTCCTTAATAATAGAATGAATAAACTGTAGTTTTATTCTCTGCAACAGAATGCTATACAGCAGTATACACAGCAGAAAATAAATGGACTACAGCTTTACATACCAACATAAATGAACAGCAAAAAAACATAAACTTTAGAGAAAGAAGCAGGTCAAAGAGGAATATATGCAGTATGAATAATTTACATAAAGTTTATAAAACACAAAAAACAATATGCTGTTTAAAAATGTCCATCACAAATTATAAATCTAGGGAAAATAGACAAGGAAATGCTTTATTTTAAAAATTCAGATACTTTTCTTGCCCTGTTAAATCTCTGAATTTTATAGATCAAGTCTTCATTTCTGCAATGGTCAGGACTTAGATTATGAATTATGGAAATATGGAACTCTGGCCCATAATATTATTTACAAAGTATAAGAATATCTAGTTCAAAATAAATCTAAGAAAAATGGTCATAGCTTCTAACTTCATATAGTAGAGGTAATTTACAAATTGAGTTTCTTATTGTCAGACTCTAATGAGGGTACACTTGTTATATATAGAAGAAAATAATACAAAGAACATTGCTATGATAAACCTGTTGTAATCTAGTTAGTATATTCAGTTATTTGTACAATCACAAACGTTTATCAAGACATAAAATATTAATAGATGCTTAAATCCCAGGCCATGCTAAGTTAATACTGGAACATTATACGACCATTAAGATCTTAACTGAGCATTTATGGAGCAATTCCCTAGATAAAACCTAAATCAAAATAAATCCTTCTTGTGATTCAGTGAGAAACTATGCTAGCCAGCTACTAGAGAAGAAGTTGCAGAATCAGTAAAATGCAAATATGAGTACTGGCTCTCCCACTATTTGGCTCTGTGACCTCAGAAGAATTACTAAACTCCTAAAAGTCATCTTTCTAATATATAAAATGAAGATAATAATACGGCTGTTAGAAAGATTGAATAAAATACATGTAAATGCAGACTAAGTATTCAAAAAAGTTACCTATCATTAATGCAATTATTAAAATATAGTATTATAGTAGGGAGGAGATCCAAGATTAAGGAGTAGATAGGCACTGTGTCTGCTTCCTTCCATGAACACATTAAAATTACAACTAAATTATAGAACAATCAAACTGAAAACCATTTGAAGTCTGGCTGAACAGAAGTTTTATAACTAAGGATATAAAGAAGAAGCTGGTAGGAAGGGCAGAGACATGGAACTGGCTAACCCCAAACCTCCGTGTGGTGGTTGAGAACCAGGAGGTATATCTCAGCCGCAGAGGTTCTCCCCAGAGGAGCAAGAAACTCCAGTCCCACACCAGCCTCCCCAGCCTGGAGTACTGGTACCAGGAAGAGGAGCCTTCACAATATCTGGCCGTGAAAACAGTGGGGATTCTGACCATCCAGGTGGGATGGAAGGTAGTGAGAAACCCAGGTGTCATCTTAAAGGGCCTGCACACAGACTTTCTCGCTCCTAGGCACTTACCTTGGGCTCCAGCAGAGGGACAGTGACTCAGGGGGTGTCAAAGACATGCAAGGTGCAGACTGAGTTGTGTTGCTTCAGGTTGAGGGCTAGAGGACAGTCTCCATTTCCCTGTGAGGGGGCTTTCTCCTCTCATGTAGTCAGCAGGTGGGTGCCATCATTCCTGTGTTGAGCCTGCCCCTACACAGCCCAATTTGAATCTGATTGGCCTGGTGAGCTCCACAGCTCTACCCTGCTGACTCACTGAGATCTCGCCCCACCCAACTTGCTCAATGCTGGAGGCACTTTCTCCAAGAGCAGCCAGGCTGCCCACATCACACTCTTTCTTGGAAAACTATCAGAGTCTGACTGACCCCAGGAGGGTGGTGACTAGCCTCAGTATGCTCTGAGACTTTTGCTGAGTATTTTCAGGCTCAGCACTGGCACCAAGCCAGAATTTACATTAACATGATGTCCACAGCTCTTTCCACTCTAGTGACTCCCTGAGACCCTGCCTCACCCATCTAGTGTATCCTATGAGGCTTTAACAGTGGCTGAACCTTAAGGAAATGGGCAGTTCCCTTAAGGTGGCAGCACACCTCTGGGTGTTTTCGTATTCTGCAGAGCTACCCTAGGCCCAGTGGTGGCAGACATCCTTTGTTCACAGTGTGGCATCTCCCACGCACCTCCAGGGTTACCAGAAGCAGAGAACAACCCAGGATTACTTTGCAGCTCTTATCAGGTAGTCCCCACCCAGTCACAGGCGGTGGCTGACCTTGGGCCTGCACCGGGGCCCCTCCCAAGAGGTCCCAGAATCAACATATTTGGAGGTTGACTTCAGATCACAGCAGAGAACCACCCAATTAGCCCCACAAGCAGCACACCCAAAGGAGGCAAAAGGTACAAATTTCTAGGTATAAAACAAATAAGTCATAGGGATGCAATGTATAGCATAGGGAATATAGTCAATAATATTGTGATAATGTGGTATGGTGTCAGATGGTTGCTGGACTTATGGTGATCACTTCTTTAGCTATATAAATGTTGAATAACTATGGCGTACACCTGAAACTAATATAATATTGTATGTTAGCTACATTTTAATATATATATATATATAGTTAGTAACATATATTAATCTGAAGTCCTGACAATTTAGAATGCCCATATATATTTTGTTGTTGTTTGAGTTGTAAAAGTTTTAGTTAAGTAAGTTCTTATAAAAAAAATTAGAGTTATAAAACAATTTATTGATTAACTGGAAAATTCAACTATTTTTTTGCTTCCTAAATAATTTATATGTGCATGTATATATATGCAGTTGTAGGGTGTAAGTTTTTAGAAACTACACCACTCAAAAAAATGCATTTCAAACCTTATTCAATAGTTAAGACAAAAAAGGTACATAGTAATTCTTATTTATATATTTTGTTACAAAACGTTTCAAAAGAAAGATAAAGAAACAAAACACTCTTGTGCCCACTCCCCAGCCCTACCAAATTTTGCTGTATTTGACTAAGATTATTTTAAATGATGGAAGTCCCCTGTGTGTACTTATTCCCATCTCCCTCCTTTCCTAGCGGTAGCCACTATCCTGAAATTGCCACTTATATTTCCCTTGCAATTTTCATGTTAATAATACCCATATATGCACCCATACAAATATACAGCATTGTTTCACAGGTTTTCAAGCTGTACATAAACAGTATCATTTTGTTTTGGCATTTCTTGTTGTTTGACTGTGCTGTTGAGATTTAACCACGTTGATATATATAGTTATAAGTGTCCGTTCTATCCACTGCGGAGCATTTCATTATACTAATGTATTACAATTTATTTATTCCTCCTACTTTTGTAAATTTGTTTGTTTTCTGTTTTGCTTTGTTTTGCTTGGGTTTTTTACGATTTGTCTTGTTTTTACTATTGCACATAATGCTTCAGATAAACTGCTCTTATTTCTTTGTGCTCATATGCATGAAATTCTCTGGGGTATATATATCTACATATAAAATTGCTGGATTGAAAGGCATGTGAATCTTCAAGATTATATATACATATATATATATATATATATGTATATATATATATATATATATATATATATAGAGAGAGAGAGAGAGAGAGAGAGAGAGAGAGAGAAGTATCTATCTTTACCTCACTAAATAACAATAATGTATTTTAGTACATAAACATTTATTCCCTTGCCCTCCCTACTAACCACCTTTCAGGTTGTCTCCACCTGCCCCTCCAATCACTGCAGTCACACACCTTAGTCTACAACCTTGTCTCATGTATGTATTTAAGAGGTCATCCTTCTCTGTGATAAGAGGGACAGTGCAAAGACAGGCATGGAGTCAGAAGCCATCTAGCCCAGTTCTTGATCTTGAGGCTGTTTTTTTCCCTCTTGTCTAGCAAAGATGAGAGCTTTAATGAAGATATAGCCGAGGGAGCAGATCAGCAGACATTCTTTCAGCCTCTGTTTTGAGAATGAGAACCCATAACAAGCCCTGGCCTTAGGTATTGTGTTCAACTCAGAACTTTCGGTCCCATTCACTGGCAGGAGCCAAGAGGCTGATTGCCAGCATCCTACCCAGAGCCTAGCAAGACCATAGCATCAGCCCTGTTCATGGCTTTGAGTTTTGTTGTTGTTGTTGTTGTTGTTGTTTGCCTTACAATGTTTATGTTGCTTTGGGGCTCAATTATGTTTTCTGGTCATCTCTTTCTAAATTTTCTTTATGATTTCTATGGGTTTGAAGCAAAAGGGGTGAGTCAAAGAGTAAACTCACTGTCTTCTCTACAGTAAACAATTCTCAAATATTCTTTAGTATAAACCAAGTAAGAAAGTTTCTATCTAAGCTAAGACTTCTAACATAGTGCTTGCTACTGCTCATTTTCTTTCAGAAATCTACTATTTAAGCATTCACCTGTCTTGGGGAGGGGAATTTGCGGTACTCATCACCAAACAGGACATTATGACTAATATTAGTAAATTTATTTTCTTTATTAAATAAGCTATATATTACTATACACTGAAATATGCAGTAATTATATAATGTGAATGTGATAAAAATGAAAAAGTTCTAGTTTCAAAATCCCAACTTTACCAAATGAAAGACTGGTTATATTCTCTTCTCAGTCTCGTGAAATTTCAGAAAGGTTGAATTTTTATTTCCCAAGGAGCAAACAATGGATGTACGTACGTACATGTACTCAGGCCCACAGGAGGCAAACGTAACAGGAATCTTTGCGCCCAATACTGCATACCGGAGACCTCAGTTTCACTCTCCCCATGTTTGGGAGACACAGCTCCCTGTTGTATTACATTTCCCTGGAATTCTAAAGGCTCTCTGGCTAACTCTCTCCAACATTTGAGAATAGGCCCCTGTTCAATGAGAATTTGGGAACACAAATTATTTGTTTTCAAGTAAAGCTTATAATGGACTATTCCTCAAGAAGGATCTTAGATTGGAAATAACACTCATCAGAAATGTTTATAAACATGATGTACTATTTTCAAATCAAACATGAGTTTGTCCTGATTTCAGAGTTTAGACCCATACATATCTTTAGATAGAGATCATCTAGTCCAGTCTTTTCATTGTACAGGTGAGCAAACTGAGAGCTTTAAAGGGTGACATCATTTCACACCAGTCAGAATTCTAAGTCTTGCTGTCCAGTCCATCAGTCTTTTCATATTACTCTTCAGCTCCTCCATTATGAAGAAAGTAAATAATGTCATCAGGTTGAGACTGTATGGCTTTTACAGAGAAGGTAGGGCAATGTCCCATGAAATGCAGCCAGTGGGCTGAGATCCCAAAGTATGTGTCCTTTGAAGCTACAGGTTCCCAGGGATTAAGTCCGCCACCTCACCTCAGGTGCTTCAAAGGTGGCAACCGGCAGCATCCACCTTTCCCTTCCCATTTTAAGAGGTAAGGGTTCTTCCCAGCCACTTGACAATGTAACTATTGGACATGTGCCATGAAATGTCTTCTTGTGGACACCTACTGTTGGGATTTTTCTTTCTACTGAAATAATTCTCTGTAGTTTACAGGTCTACTATCCAAGGTTAAAAAGCACCTTTGTTTCTCTTTGTCTTGTTGGTATGGTTGCCTTAATAAAGCACTTTATTTTAAAAACACAGGTACAGCCTATTTGTCTTTTCTTTTTTTTAAAGATTTTTATTGGGGAATTGGGGGGAATGGAAACAGCACTGGGGAATTGGGGGAAGGGGAACAGACAAGTTACTGTCGTTTTGTTCTTCAGTCTAGTTGTGGAGGACGTTGCTTCACTGGCCCAAGCTGGCACCATCATTGTGCTCTTCCCAGGTGAGGCAGATCAGTCGCCAGCTTCTGGACGGCTGCTCACTGTGGCTGCTGGCTGCTGGCTATATACGGTAGCCCATGGCAACCCACTGCAGCAGGGGCTGCAGCCTACGCTGTCTCCCACGACTCACGGCAACCCAGCTCCAGGTTGAGCTGTTGTTCAGCATCTCAGCTGTAGAGGGCAGTGTCACTGGCCCTCATATGTGGGATCCGAACAGGGGCCCTCCGGCATCCCAAGCCAGTTCTTAACCATCGTGCCACTCGGCCGGCCCACAGCCTATTTTTCTAAGAGTAGTTGTTTGGTAATGGGGCTATTGTGCAGCATTACTGAAACGCTATTTTACCACGTTGATTACACAAAATAATAAAGGGTAGGGCCTTGCAATAGCTATTCCTTCCTATAACCAGGAACAAAGCTCTACTCATATACATTGATGCAGTTTAGGGCTTCAACTTTATTTTGCCACTGAATACCCATAGAGGAAGAGACAATGACAACTAAGGGGTAAAAATATGTGTTCATTTTGAACCATTTCAAAATCATTGTCTTCTGAAAATATTTACAGACACCAACAGATATTACTAAGGTCATGGCCATATTCTGAGCACACATATGTTTGGAGAAAGAATTAGCTGTGTTCAGGGGTATAGGCATTAATTTACTAATATGGGAAGAAGTTTCCTTGGTAAAAACCCACTTTGACTCTTTCAGTTTCATTTCTTACATGGTCATATTTAGCTAGTTTTTATTCCAAACAATAGAGACAACTGCCAAATTACCATTTGTGCTCACTGTGTGGCAATATCCTGCATAAGGCATATAAAATGCTATACTATTCTTTAAATTTACATTTCAAATTTTTATAAATTTAAATTTTTTTCATGTACTGTTATGGGGTTGGATTAGTTTACAAATTGATTGACTCATGCCTCTCATGAAGAATGATGAAAAAATAAAAAATAAACAGCTGGTGAAGTTTAAATTTCATAGTCAACAATTGGACTTTCACCTAAAAATATGGCACACAGTGTTTATAGTGTAAAGTTAAGAATAAAAGTAAAAGGTATGTTCTGCTTTGGTGTCTGCTAGGCTAAGTGTTTGGACACACAATCAAACCTCATACTACATGTAAGGCATAGTTAAACCTGATTTATTCATATTATGAAATGTGCTTAAAAATTAGTCACAATCATTGGAAAAAAAAAACACAAAAACAGACAGACAATGCCAGCCTAGCAGGCAGTGCTGCTGAAAACTCTTCCACATCTGCCAAGAGAAACTTCCTATGAGAGAGTTTCTGAGAAGCTGTTTCAAGACCTCGTGAAGCATGTGACAGGACATCACACTCAGATGGATATCTTCACCTTCTGTCTGTTACTGCTGTGGCCTCCTTTTAATCCCTTTAGTATCCTGCTAAAATGAAGTTTATAAACAGAAGTTTGGGAATGGATCAACAACAATACTGTCAAATATCTAAGTCAACAGCTTAAATCCTTCAGTCTGCTTCCACCTTCTGAATCTGTAAATTCCTCTATGTCCCTGTATTTTCTATGTGTTAGTTTCTAGGCTACCTCCAGACTGTGTGTCTTTTTTTAAAATAGGGCTTTTTTTCCCCTGTAGTTACAAATTTAAGGCAAGTAAAGACAGTTTTCTCGCCAAATAAAGATGAAAAACAACTTCTTCCCAGTAATAAATAATTGATATACGCTCTCTGACTTAACTCTTTGTGTCCAAGTAAACATCAGAAAATGTAAACTTTCTTCTAACTTTTCCTCTCTTGTAAAATTCAAACAAACCAAAATATTTTACACACATCTATTCCAAATCTCTATTTTTTTGCCATTTGTTATTATTTTTAAAGGTGTGGGTCATGTCAATTGTATTTGTATAATAACATCTTTATACTACACATTTCATAGGGACTCATTACAAAGAATTCATTCTGAAAGACAAATATGGTATTAAATATACTTCCAATCTTAGAACTGGACATTAATGTCAACATTAATTCAAAAGAAAATTAAATTCAGAAAGCTGTGATTATTTCATGTAAGCTAAAGTTGACTCGTGCATAACATGAAAATCGTCTTTAAAATATAAAGGAGGAAACATTTAACATTCTTATAATAATCAAATATATGTCAATAATTATAAAGTAGTTTCATCTAGTCATTAGGTCAGACCATGAAGAATTTTTACTTGAAAACACTGTTAAGACCTACAGTAAATTTGGTAGGAAAATAACTGAACCTTCTTTGTCTTGGTTTTTCATGAAGTCAAACTGGAATTCCTCCCCTTAGCTTTTCAGTGAGGTTTTAGAGTATAGAAATTTCTTTTTTCCCTTATTTTTTAAAAATAAAATCACTATTGAGACTCCTCATTAATTACTAGCATACCATTACTAAGTAACACCCCATGCCTGAAAAAGCTGGCTTTTGCAGACATATTTTCAAGTAATACTGTTAATAGTTTGAAGCCACAAAACCTTGTCAACTATTCTCCAAATTCCAAACACATCTTTGCTCTGTAAAACAGGCAAGGATGAGGTTAGGGGCAAAAAAAAAAAAAAGTCTATGAAATTACCACCGTGTTCATCCCCTTTGGTTGGCAGAAAATGGAAGAATGAAATGTCAGCACTCAATGATCTAAATAAACCATGGACGAGGGAGGGCCTGGGCTGGCTGAAGGTCAGTTCTCCAAACTAATTCTATTCATACATCCTTCCTATATAAAGCTACTTCTTTGCAGTTTTCAGAATAAGAAGATACAGGCAGACAGAAAGATTCAGAAGGTAATGAAATCAGTTAGCTTAGAAAAATGAGAGGCAATCCTTCTGAAGAGAATTTCATTGTGATGCTATCATGAAACATTTATTCATTCAAAAGTAATTTAACTTCATTTATTAACTTTGAGAATAAAGGCGAGTTTTATTTTCACAGTTCTAGATGTTATTAGAATTGCACACTAGACTTCCCGTACTAAAAGGAAACTTTGGTGGAATTAGCTTAATTTTCATATGGCAAACTCCCTCTTGGCAGCTCAATAAATTTTCATGAAGCTATCATTACATGGAATTAACTTCTAAAAAAAGTTTTGATATCCTCTCTACTCATTTAGTTAGGTAAAATAATTAAAAGGTATTTAGATTAGATGCAATTGGTAATAGTTCATCTTTCTGGGGGTGTTGATACATTTGTCCACTGGACCCAAGTTTCAGGACATTTAACTCCTTGATTTGCAGTCTCTTCTCCTAAAACAAAGGGGGGTGGGGTGGGGGGAGAAGGAAGAAGAGAGATTTTCCTCCCAGTTTTTTCCTTCAACCTGCAGCCCCTTTCCAAGACTCTGAATCAAAATCTGACTTCTTTGAGGTGTCCATGTCCTGGTGGTTTGAACAGCTGGGAGAGTAAAGGGGTTTAAAATTTAGTTGTGTTTTATTTTCACTTTAGCATAGAAACAAGAGGTGATCTCATCAGACTGTGAAATCCCACCCTTGTGTAAATGACAGCGTTTCAGATATACAGAAAAGACTGAATATGCTCCAATCTTTGGGCGTATTTTAAACTACAGACTGTTGTGGTTTTTTTTCTTCCTTCACTTTGGATTTGAGGGGAGGGGAATGTTTTCCTGCCTAAATTCAAGATCGATGCCCACTGGCCCAATTCCCGGTGTTCCTTTAAACTCCTGTGCAGAGGACACCCTTACTTCAGTGAGGTTTTTAAAAACTGCTTCAAATAAGAGGAGATTGAGAAATGTGAACAGAAAGCAGCCTCCGGCAACTGGAATCATAGTCTCTTCATTCAAAATGTGGAAAATCGCTGCTCCTATAATCCTTTTCAAAAATAATTAACATTTTACTGGGCTTTGTTGGATTCAGAGAGGTCGTCGTCATTTTCTCTTGAATTTGTGGGGGAAATCAGGGTTCTTCTAGTCCCATGGCCAAGGTAAAATAAAAACGTCGAAGTGAGCAGGTACATGGGGCAGGAGGTGGCTACTGGAAGGTGAGCCAGGACGAGTCGAGTTTCCGAGTATTGGCTGGACTGGCGATCCCATGCTGGTCTCCTGCGGCTGTCCCCGCGCAGGAGTGTGGGCCACCTGCCACGCGCTGCGGAGCCCGGGCTTTGCCGTAAGGAGCGCTCTCTCGCGACAGGTGCTCTTGCAGGAGATGCCCTAACAGGAGGAAGCCAACGTAGAACCACTGTGTCCAAGGATGGACAGCGAGACCTGCGCGAAAATGGGGAGCGTGGACCCCGGGGTCCGCGCCTACTGGCCGCGATCTGGCCTGGGTGTGGTGGTCCGTGGGCACCTCGGCTCCTGCTGTGTCCTGAGTGCTGACCCCGGGCGTGCGGACCCGGCCTATTCAGGCCAGAGCAGGGCGTGGCGGATCAGCACTCCAAGCTAGGGTGAGCTGCTGTGGGGAGCGAGATTGGGAGCCGAACGCCCACTTCCCAGTCAGGAGGGTGCACTGTGGCCCTTCAGGTGACAGTTCCCTCTTTTGCCCCAAAAGGAAAGACAGATAAGCGGTTGTTGCCCTCCTACGAAACTTCTGGATTCACCTGTGCGCCTAGATGGTCGGAGGTTGTAGAAGCCAGCCGGGCTCAACCTCGCCTCCAAAAAGAGGCTCAGGTACAACTGGACTAACGGGTGTCTTTATTTTGATTTTCTTTCAAATAGATTACATCATAGTTAATTAAAGAAAGTTTCCAATCGCTCAGGACGGCTCACCAAATTGGGAGTCATTTACCCATTTATAATTCTGGCAAAACCAAAAATTGAACCCCGAAGCAATTTGCTGAAAACAGTCACGTTTTAGAAACACATATATTTTTAAGAGTGCATTTGTTTGCAGTTTTATAGCCTCAGAACCGATGTCAGACTTTTTGTTGGATTTAAACTGGGGAATAACTATAGAGTTCGCTTGCATCAGTAACCCACGCTGCCTCTTCCCTGTGTCTGGGCTGTCAGTACTCCCAACCTCTGCCCCGCCCCATGTTTCCAAGTCTGGCCCATCATTATTCCCGTCCGACACCTGACCAGCCATACAGAGTGCCTTTCTAAATTCATTCCTAAACTTGTGGTTTGGAGGGACTCTATTGTGACACCCCACCTCCCCAGGGGGCTGGGGGAGAACTGCGAGCGTCGCAGGAAGCAGGTGGGAGCCAGGAATGCTCTCTGGGCAGGAAAGAGAATGTGCGTCTCACAACTGAAGTGCATTCTCCTTCACCTCTTTAAAATGAAACAAAATCCCAGCTGCTGTATAAAGGGCTGAAGAGGCTGCAAAAGACCTCTCTGATCTCCCTACGGTTCCTAGGATGACTTATCTTGCAGCCAAAGAGTCCTTGTCTCAAAGAGTTACCAAAATTTTAAAGGGCGCCGAGGGGGTAGACCGGGGGCGGCCGGGGACTGGGTAAGGCTTCCTGGACTCCTCGAAAGCAGCTCGCTCCGGGAGGAGCCAGCGGCGGGGACCGAGAAACCCCAGACCCAGCGGGTTCGGATGGAGCACATCGAAGAGAAAGGGGAGGGATCGCACTCCGGAAGAGCGGAAGGGACCGGCCCCAGAGAGTGAAATTGAGGCTGGAAGCTGGCGGAGGGTGGTTTGGGTCCGAGGAGGTGCTAAGAAGTGGAGCAGGACAGCGGTTACAAGCTCCAGTCACTGCCATTTCCCCCGCAGAGGGAGCTCCTCCGTGCCCTGGAGGGGTCCCCGGACTCCTTTGACACCATGTTTGAGATGACTGGGAAGTCCTAGGGGATTCCTGGGCAGAGCGCAGCCCCTCTCCGCCCATCACCAGGAGCCTAAAGCAGAGAATCTGCCCCAGCGCGCCACCCCCGGACGCACACACTCAACTCCCCGGTGTGAGGCCCGGACTCTCCTACAGTACCTTTCCTCACCACTCATCAACTTTCTATCTCTTTTCAAGTGTAAGGGTCCCCATTTCCCTCCTCCCCACTTCTCTCTGCTCCTCCCTGTCTCTCTACAGCTTTAGCCTGGGAAATCCCTGTACCTCACGGCACGAAGCCTCAGGGCTCAAGGTCCGGGCTTCGTAGTTCGCCGCACCCTTGGCCACTGGGGAGCCCTGGGAAACACACCCGCATCCCCTCGGGCCCTCGTGCTTCGCTCCCCATTGGCCCCCCAGTCCCCGCCCCCCACCCTCCCTCTCCCTCTCCGCCACCCGAGCGTGGCGTCAGCACGCCCGCCCCGCGTGGGGTTTAAATGCCCACTAGCCCGAGCCGAGGCGCGTCTGTCCCAGAGCGCGGTCGGGGCTGGAATTGTCGGGGTGGGAGGCGAGCGTGCGAGCGGGATCCCCAGCCGCCGAGCGCGCTGCCCCTGGCTCAGCCACAGATGACTCGGGAGCTCGGGTCCAAGCGCCGCCCATGCAACATCCCTGTGCGTCGCCCACCGAGAGTTGATGATACAACTCTTAACTGTCTCCGCTGCCGGGAGCCATGAGCTGTCTGGATGTTATGTACCAAGTCTATGGTCCTCCCCAGCCTTACTTCGCAGCCGCCTACACCCCCTACCACCAGGTACGTGTCTCCTCCGGGCCAGGACCTCGGAGACGGGTGGCGCGCTCAGGGTTCTCCGAGCACCGCCTATACCGGGAGGTCCACGGCTCCTCCGCGCGGGCCCCGGGCGTCCCACCAGCGGCGGCCGCCGCCCGGATGCCGTAATTGCCGGCGCTGCTACCCGTGAGATTGAGCTAACTCCTTTAGCCTGCCCGTTTGCTCTCTCGGGAAGGCAGCTAAGCCCTGTTAATGCTTGCCCGGGTTTTGCTGGGAATAACCAGACGGGGATCGTGCCTGCTGGATTTTCTTAGTGTCTGTCTGACTCCAGATTTGCCCAAACCGGAGCCCAGTGCGGGTGTGGGGAGATTGGCGCAAAGCTCACGCACAGAAAACCAAACTTTGGTCCCAACAAAAGCAAAAGTCTATCTCTTTCTTTCTGTTTGAGATCCAAAGACCTGCGTTCTCATCTCTGCAAGCTTATCAAAGGCATACATTTTTTCCGTTCCAATTCTCAGGCGATCAGGCCAAATAATTCCAGAACCAGAAAATTCGTTACAAAGGGAACCTCACGAAATGCATTGGTTTTATAATCTGTTTTGCAGAGTTTTGGAGAATATTATTGGGCTACAATTGACTGGGCAGAGGCAGACTTCATAGATAATACTTCACCTTTCAGGAACTTGAGTAGCTGAATAGGGCTGCCCTACCATCAACAAACCCACTTTTAAGAAGACCACTTAACCTCGGTTCTGTAAACTCACGTTTCGTTTAATTATTCCTATTTCTCTTTTCTCTGGGCTGTGTCTGGTGAGCAGTTCTTTCCATTTCCTCAGCTGATGTAGTGGAAACTGAGGACAGTAGTCCAGGAAAAGAACAAGATCACATCGGGAGGGGGGTGCGTAGGAGATTGGACCAGGTTGGAAAATGAGGGCCTGGATTCCTGTTTCCGGGAAATTGAAAAACACGCCGACGGTAGGAGTCCATGCGTTTATCAATTTTGCTTGCAAATTCAAAATGTCTATGCAGCTTCTGCTTTTTCCCTCCCCCTCCTTTTTTTTTAAACATCCCAAACAGGAGTTTGTTTAGTCTCAATGTTATATTTAGGAATCACTAGAGTCCCTCATTGTAAGCCTAGTGGGAATGTGCTAGAAGTGATGATATTGCTAAATAACTCTTGGCTTCAGTGTCTGAGATGAGCTTCTTCCCACGCTGGGACTATTGCAAAGAGAGACGGGTTGATTCTCTCTGTTTGGTCCTTTCTCCTCCCTGACCCTGGACCAATCTATTGCATTAAGAGCTCTGTTCATTTTTGTGTGGCCCGGTGTCCCTCTTGAAGGCCATCTCTGCCGGCATGAAGTTTTAAAACTGCATTCAGTTCATTGCTCAGTTCTAAGAAAATGTTTTCAACAGCAACGCTTGTTTTTTAAGTTACTACCAGACAGTCACAATTTACCCAATCTCAGCCAAGATCTTCAGCTGCTCCTTTTTATTACTTATTACTTCAATGTGTACAGAGATGGTGAGAGTGGAAATTCTCATAATCCATTGGTTTTCCTTTACTCAAAAGATTTCTTTAAAAACTGAGACGCGCTGGACATGGACAGTGTATGGGTGACCAACTATCAACTTGTGTTTCTTAAAATGATCCATGTTGCGATGTTATTCCACCTTTTTACCCCACATGATTCTGTCCCAGGTGGATTTATTTCAAACCTTCTGTGGCAGTTCTGCCTTTACAGCCTGGTTGTGTGCAGTGGATTTTTTTATATTTTCGTGTTTAGTCATGAGGATGCTTAATCCTGCATCTTAGGCATCTGCCCTGGATTCTCAGGCAGGGAACAGTCAGACCCTAACTAGACTTAGGTGCCCTTTACCCTTCGAGCCCGATTTTAAAAATATGTCTGTCCTGAGCCTGGCTCTGCGGTCAAACTCAATTCATACCCGGACCGCTTAGGCGTCTTTCTCGGACCTTGACCCTGAAACCTTCAGAGAGCTTTCCCTGTGGCCTCGCAGTAATTGTGGGTGGCAGAGGCACCAAGAAGGGCAACGTGCCTCTTAGTAAGCCCGCCCTTGTTCACCTGCAGGCTGAGAGGCCTGCTGACGGCGCAGCCCACGTTATTCAGCACCCGGCTTAGGCACAGATGCCAAAGTTGCCCCCTGGATACCTTAGGGATCGGATGAGGGAGTGCAGTATGACCCCAATTTGACATCGCTGTTGAAATTAACTTCTCTATTCTTTCTCTCTTTGAGCAGAAACTAGCCTATTACTCCAAAATGCAGGAAGCCCACGAATGCAACGCCAGCCCCAGCAACAGCAGCGGCAGCGGCAGTTCGTCCTTTTCCAGCCAAACTCCGGCCAGTATAAAAGAGGAAGAAGGCAGCCCGGAGAAAGAGCGCCCACCAGAGGCGGAGTACATCAACTCCCGCTGCGTCCTCTTCACCTATTTCCAGGGGGACATCAGCTCCGTGGTGGACGAGCACTTCAGCAGGGCCCTGAGCCAGCCTAGCAGCTATTCCCCAAGCTGTACAAGCAGCAAAGTACCGCGGAGCTCCGGGCCCTGGCGGGGTGAGTATGCGGCCCCACTGGCAAGGGCGGATAGGGAGCCCTCTCAGCCTGGGGTTCAAGGAGATGCAGCGGAAAGAATACTAGATGTCAGCGAAGAGGTGAGGAGGGGCATTTAAGGAAGGTAAGGAAATCGAAGGAGGAATAGGCACAGGCATAAGATCTCTCCTCCAAGAGGTAGAGAAAAGCAGAGCAGAAGCAGAGACCTAGAAAAAAGCACTAGCCTGGGAATGGGGAGGCCTGAGTTTGCCTATTGGCTCCACCACTCCCCAGCAATATGACCTTGGGCAAATCTTTTAACCTCTTTGAGGTCACTCTATTTACTAGTCTCAAATTAGAATAATACTTGCCCTCTTAACTATCCCTGGGATGGTGATAAGACAAACAGAATAATATAAATGTGCTGTGGAAATGTGAGATTTTGAGCACTACCCCAAGCCAGTGGGGAGGAGAACCTTTGCCTACTACAACTTACAGGGCACTTACCCAGTTTATGAAAATTTACCCAGAACGAAAAGTCCTAGGCCCCACTGCAAGCAAAACCTGCTGATGAATGTCTCCTAAAACCTGCCTGTGCCTTTTGTCAAATTTCAATTACTTGGGAAATCTTGAAGCAGAAAACATCTTTCAATAAGCAAGTAAAGTAACAAAGAAATAAGAATGTAGGTACAGCCAAAACATCTCTAAGGGTTTTCCTCAAAACACATCCCTCTCAATTGTTCTACACTTCCCACAAAGCACAGCTTTACCTAGCCCCACACAATGATTTCTTGGACAAGACAACTAAATCTCCCTCCTATTCTGAAATTTCAACCTCCCTTTATTACCAAGAGAAGGGTGGGGTTAACTATTTGGTCAACTTTCTCACTAAGCTTAGTTTTTGATGTGTACCAAGCTGAAAACTTAGAACTTTGTTGTAAAAAGGAAAACAAATATTACATTTTGGGGGAAATGACCTTCACCCTCCCTTTTTTTTTCTCTTGAGTTTGACAGATTGTACAAGCCTTGCCTAGACAAGCTCCAAAAACATTAGTTTTAAATACAGAACATTCTTTTTATTCTCCAGTTGCCTAAATATTTTTAATAGGAAGACTGTTCATTACT
This sequence comes from Hipposideros armiger, assembly GCF_001890085.2. Lineage (NCBI taxonomy): Eukaryota > Metazoa > Chordata > Mammalia > Chiroptera > Hipposideridae > Hipposideros > Hipposideros armiger. The sequence goes on from NW_017731873.1 coordinate 709,955, forward strand.
TTGAATGCATTTTAAAAGAATTTAAAATTCTCTAGTATGTGTGCAGATGCCTTCCTCGGAGGTGCTCAATAAAAGCCTCTTGAATTCAATGTCTTTCCCTCCCTCCTCACAAAAGGCAACAAATTTGATCTAAATGCTTTCAGGCACTAGGGGTCAACAATGGTACTGACAGTACTAATCATTAATAATAATAATAATTTATTATGTGGGGCACTGACACTTTGATGCAGAAAGTTTGTTAATTAAAGCTTAGAAGAGCTTTCCCTTCATGTCCCTCTGTGCAAATAATACAGCTGTTCTTTTAGTCTCTCTAGTTTACTCTTTTGCTTGAGTTCTTGGGGGGAAAATTTGAAAGTTTTCTAGAAAGGAGGCTAATAATAGCAAGACTTTGAAATATGTCAGTGGACTTCTAGTCTATCAGAGGCACATTTTCTAGAGCAAGGGAGGCTGAAACGCGAGAAGGGGTAGTGAGATCGCTAGGCGGCCGACCAAGAGTGGGAAGAGGTATCTTTGCTTGAGGAGAGGCTGCGGATTGGGAAAGGGAGGCCGTGTCTGCCCTGAGGCCATGGAGGCAGTTCAGCCTGCCGTCAGGTGAAGCTGGGGCTGGGGGAGGAGGTCTCTCCGCTCTTCTTCTCCCCTCCAGTCCCTGGGTTTGCGTACAAGACATGTTTCCAAAATCCGAGGAAGCGAATCTCCTCCCCGAAAGGTTCCCCATTTTTCGGTGCCCTGACCTCGAATTCACAGGCTGCAAGCTCCCTTAGAAAGACGCCGCCCCAAAGGCGAGGCTGCAGGTCCGTCCCCCGGCCGCTGCTTTCCCGCCGATAGCCCAGTCCTGAGCTTTCAGTTCTCCCGCGGCCTTGCGGGGTTGGCATTCGAGTCTCCCGGCGGTGACACGCTCCTCTTTTCCTTTCCTCCCTTCCGGCTCGCCCGCCTACAGATGGCTCCTTCCCGATGAGCCAGCGGAGCTTCCCCGCCTCCTTCTGGAATAGCGCATATCAGGCGCCGGTGCCCGCGCCGCTGGGCAGCCCGCTGGCCGCCGCGCACTCGGAGCTGCCTTTCGCCACCGCGGATCCGTACTCGCCGGCCGCGCTGCACAGCCACCTGCACCAGGGCGCCGCAGAGCCCTGGCACCACGCGCACCCGCACCACGCGCACCCGCACCCACACCACCCCTACGCTCTGGGCGGCGCCCTCGGCGCCCAGGCCGCCACCTACCCGCGGCCGGCCGCGGTGCACGAGGTCTACGCGCCGCACTTCGATCCGCGCTACGGGCCGCTGCTGATGCCCGCAGCCTCCGGGCGCCCAGCCCGCCTTGCGACCGCCCCGGCACCTGCTCCCGGCAGCCCGCCCTGCGAGCTCTCGGCCAAGGGCGAACCGACTGGTGCAGCGTGGGCCGCGCCCGGGGGACCCTTCGCGAGCCCCGCCGGGGACGTGGCCCAGGGTCTGGGCCTCACCGTGGATTCAGGTAAGCCGGAGAGGGAGTCTGGCCGACCCAGGCCCTTCCTGCCCTGTGCCCCACCCTGGACTGAGCCCTGGACCCCCTTAGTTCTCCTTGGAGACCCCAGTGACCCTGGGGCTCGAAGGTCTGCGTGGCGGGGTGTGTCTCAGCAGACAGATGACCCTGTGTCATCGGTGGGGGCAGAATGAGAAAATAGGACCCTGCCCTACCCTGGCTGGTAAATATTACACAGGACTTCTTTAAAAATAAAATTTGTTAGATTCTAGCTCTGTGCTGTTCAGTTCTGTAGTCACTAGCCACGTGTATCTGTTGAGCACTTGAAATGTGGCTAGGCTGAATAGTATGTTCTTTTAAGTGTATAATACATACTGGATTTCAAAACTGTCCAAAAAAAAAAAAGAAAAAGAAAAAGAAAGAAAGAAAGTAAAATTTATCTTACTAATATTTTTATATTGACTGCAAGTTGAATTATTTTCAACACATTGAATATTGAACATATTGGGTTAAATAAAATATATCACTAAGATTCTCACCTGTTTCTTCTTACTTTTTTCAATGCAGCAGCTAGAAAATTTAGAATTTTGCCTATGGCTCCCGTTGTGTTTCTACTTGACTGTCCTGGTCTGGAGTACCTGCTGAGAGTAGTTTAAAATCCTCTACAGCTGGGGGACAGGGGTGTTTTGTCACCTAATGACACTTATAAGGGAAGAAAAATATGACTCTGAAACCAACTTAATTGCCAAATTAGATAGATCTCTTAAAATGTAAAACTTAAGAATATAATTTCAAAGATAATTTTATGGTTAAAGAGTTGAATTTGAAAGGTGCATTCAAATAAGGGTTTACCTTTTTGCTTGGCTTTAGTTTTAGGACAAATGAAAAAATAGTTATGTTGTAAATGCAGTTATTGGCATGTAGCCTTGCCCACTCCCCCCCACCCCAGATGAAGGTGTGATATTTCTGTTGGCTTTGCTTTTACTTTCATTCGTGCCCTTTAGATGAATTCTGTGACTTTTACAATAAAACGGAGGTGTTTGTCTTTGTCTTTCCTTAAATATCTTGTGCCTTCCCTCCCCACCCCTTCTCTTCCTTCTCTCTGTCTCTTCTCCCTCTCTCTCTCTCTTTTATTTTCTCTGTGCTTTCAGGTTTACAGCCTCAGGACAAAAGCAAGGATCTGTACTGGTTTTAGACAACCCACCTTCTTCCCTGTAGGTCTCTGCCTAGCATACTTGCTGACACTCAGCTGAATGGAGTGGGTTTGTAACGGCTTCTGATCTTGGTTTGCAGCTCGTCGTTATTCCCTCTGTGGTGCATCCCTCCTGAGCTGATCTGCTGACCCAGGGTTCCTTCCCCCTTCCCTTTCCCTTCTGAGCAGCCAGGAGGCTCAGCATCTGTGCCTCTCACTTCAAGGATGAGGACACGGGGGAAGGCAGAGACTTCAAACTTCTCCATGTGTCAGGAAAACCAAAACACGCACCTCAGAAATTTCATCTAAAAATAATTCCTTCTGCCGAAAGAACACATCCAAAGACTCTGAATTACGTTTAACGACTTTTGGGGGCAAATCACTGGAAATATCTCTGGTCAGATCACTTAGGTGATATAAGTTTTCTTGGAAGGAGGGAAAAAAAAGAGACTTTTTGGTGTGAATATTTTTTATGCTGATGTGAATTATTTCATTAAGTGGTGTGATCATAGCACTACTGATGTCAATATCCTCAGATTTAAAATGTATTTGTATTTGCATCGAAGACTGTGGTAGAGAAAAAGAAGCCAATTCCTTCTTCCTCACCTAAATAGCCTCCAGCTCCCTTCCTGCTCATTCCCTCCCTCCAACCCCCCTCCAGACACAAAGACACACTTTTCTTTTGGATTGTGAACATGGAAGCCTCAGCCTGAATGTGAGTGGCAAGTGGCTTATCTGGAGCCACCTGCCCAAGTCTTACTGAAATGCAGCTGTTGTAGGACAACTGTTTAAAACTCCAGAAATACATCGACCAAGGTGGCACTTCCCAGTGTTTGGCACAACAATTGCAATTGCACTGGATATATTTTATATGCGTGTGTACATATATCATATTTTTTACAAGGAACGTTTTACGATGAAAGAAGAAACCCTTCTCTGCCTTCTTTCCCACAAATTCTGATCCTCGCTCTATCCTCCTCTGGATGAAAAAAAAAAAGCAACAAGGGACCCCAACTGTTTCCATGAAGAAGAACTAGGAATCAGTCCAAAAAGAAGGAATGTTCCATGGAGTCTCCAATACCTCGAATATTTTTCTCAGTCTCTGTGGTCATGATTTGGTCACTTCAGTGTTGGGACAGGGGAAGGGGTCTGTGCGTGGGCAAAGCTGAAGGTGATGAGGAAGAAGAAACAAACATTAAAGATGTCTGTTTACTACAAGGTCGCTGTGTTGTTTCATAAAAAGAAAAGAAATGTCTTAGTTTTTCTCTAGTAGAATAAAATAATTTATAGTAGTATGATCTGATGTCAGAAAATAATATTACTTTAAGATCTTTTGTGCATATATATAATATATAAGTATATTATATGTTATATATATTATATAAAATAATATTACTTTATCATATATATGTGTGTATGTGTATGTATGTATGTGTGTATATATATACATATATATATATATATGTATTTACATTTTGTTTTTCCAAAGTGTGTGCTGTGCTGTGAAACCTGTTAACCCCTCTATCGTTCACATCAACCCTGGAAATGAGAAGTTAGGTATCTCCCTTCTCTTTTACCAATGAGAAAATTGTGGTCCACAGAAGCCCAGGGCTTACCTCTTTCGCAGCATTTATGGAGTCAGAAGCAGAGATGGTACAGGAAACACTAGCCCATATACCATTCGGTCAGATACACATTTATTATTTTTCAGAAGAGAATTACTGTTACTTCTTAAATTCTAGACTCTTAAGACAGTAGAGTCATCAGTTAAAAAGTATGTTTGAAATATTGGTTATTTTTATATCTTAATAAGTTAGGCTAAGAAACCAAACCTACCACTAGAGTAAAAAAGATTGGTAAGAAATCAATGGCTTTCTCTTTATTTTCTCATGATGCCAAAGTTACTTATGCATCTCTGAGGGAGATACTTTTTGCTATGCCCAAATTGCCCTTGTAGATTGTTAAAGCATAAAAATATTAGTTCAAATCTTGACCTTCATTGTAACATGAGAGGCAAATATAAACAATAGTCTCAAGAGTTGGGGGCAGTTAATGGGCCTTACTCAGAGCATAGCTTCCCATCTTCCTATCATGTTGGTAGCTGTGAAGTAGATTATGATCATCACAGGGACCTACTACTGTGTTTGCTCAGATGGAAGGCACTATATGATTATGCTGCACTGGTTGTGATAACAATAGTAAAAACTAATGTTAATTGTTTACCCTACGCCAGGCACTAGTCTGAGGGCTTTACATATAGGTCAACTCACTGACGCCTCACAAAAATTCCATGTGATATGTATTATTAGGATCCCCTTCTTATTGACAAGAACTGAGGCTCCCAGAGGACAAATAATTTTCCCGGTTGCATAGTTCCTAAGTGGCAGAGCCAGGATGCCAACCCAGGCAGCCCAGGTGCAGAGACTGCACTGTTAGCTACTGTAGTAACTGCTTGTCTCCCTCTGATTTGTCTTTAGCTTCTCAACTTTGGGCTTCAGTTCTCCTCCCCAATAGATGAATAAGGAAGGGGAGAGTCAGAGCAGCAAACACTGACACACTGTAGAACTTACAAGTACCCAGGTCTCAAAGGAGCCATCATAGGACATTGTCCATACTCCTTCATCAGATGCCACTACCTGTAGCCCAGTCAGCCTGAGGAAGATTTCCATTCTTCTCCAAGAGGGAATTATTATTGCTTCTCTTATTAATTCCTTTCAGTATTTAATTAGCCTTCAGGGCTCTGAAGCTCTTCATACCCAACCCAACCAAGTCATGTAAAAGTTAGCCTGAGGTTTGAACATTGAGGCAATAACTAAAATTAACTTTGGACTTCTCTGTGGATTTTTAAAATCCATGTTCCATTGGCATAGATTACTGCAATGTACAAGCATAAATAAAATGCATTAAGTTCCAGCTTGCTTTTTAGAAGCTGCCACTGAGTATGCAGCAGAAGCAGAAAGCACAGCAGTACATATGAGTACTCTGCTAGACATCTTCCCCAAGCAGTCCCCATGGAGAGAGGCTCTTTCCCTGTGCTCCACCTGCAGTAGCACTCACAAGCTCTCTGATCAACACTCACAGGGAGTGTTTTCCCAGTGGTGAGGTTCTGATTACTGAAACCTCTCTCCTGAGCTGCATCTGATCTGAATATCAGGTTGCTGGTGAGGAGACTCATTCACTGGAGCTGGCCTTTGGGGCAGTCCTGGACAGACCATCCAGGTTGCTGAGCGGGGCTCCAGTGACCTGGCACATAGGACACGTGGAGAAGAGCATTTCCCTCCATGTCATATGTTCCTAAACAGAAATGCAAGATGACCTCAAACTCTAATGTTTCTGCCTGTGTGAGAAGAGCATCAAAGAGAACTTCAGTGAACTAATAGCCCTAACTGACATCCTTTATGCCCACCAAGTCATGCACAATATGAATTCCTCTGTCTGGTTTGCTAATATTCATGAAACTATGCAGATTAGAGAAGGCCCTCGTAGTTGAAAAATAAGACATTGAAGGAAATGAGACAGGAGAAAAGGGTGGCATCAGAAAAGGCAAACATGACATTTTTACATACATTATACCTGGTTAGGGGCCTGAGAGAAAGATTCAAATCTCCTCTAATCATCCCCATTGGCACTGGTGTCCTCCTCACCCAGTTTTTCCTTTGCACTTGGCCTTCACTAAAGGAGAGGTGATGAAAAGGGGAGAGACAGCTCTCCACCACCAAGTAATCCTTTTGCCGATTGCCCTCTGGCTGAGAACGTAGTCACCCAACTACTGGGAACTCTATCTGTTCTACTGCTTTAATTTAAAAGGAGTTGCCATCCTGTCTCATTTCCCCTTTGAAGTTCTATTTCAATGGGTGGCAAATTCTAGCAATGACTTAAGATTGATTTGGGCCTGGATGGGAGGGAAGGCAGAGTTGGTGGGTGTTGGGATTCAGGCTCCCTGACTGCAAACTTCTCCTGCCCCTCTTTCTGGGTAAGTACTGCATTTTCTCTGCCCTTTTGCATCAGAGGGAAACAACTCTTAAGGTAACCTTAACATCAGATTTGTTTAAAATCCCAAACCCTGCTCCTACATGGATGCACCCATACATCCATCAAAATAAACAAGAAGCTTTTTTTTTTTTAACACTTAGTGACTGGTTACTTTGGAGTTCGAGGAGATAAAAAATAAAACTTAGACAAACTGCTTTCATATAAATGCCATTTCCTTAAATTGCATTTTTAAATATAATTCATTAGGTGTCAAAGCATGGAAGAAAAACTGAAAGATATTTGAAAAGACTTTTTAAATGAAACTGGAAAACATATGATTCTTTTATAAAACTGCTTTAACAGTCTGTTGGTAATTTGCATGCAAAGAATTCACTTTTTGATTGTACTTGTCAAAGTCTTTGCTCTATATTTCATTCCTCCTTGCAAGATTTTTAGGATTTATTATTATTCATTACCTATTACATATTCCTAAAATCTGGAGAAAAGAAATAGCACCATGGTTATTAAAGGCAGTATGGTTATTGCAGTTGCTGTTTGTATATAACTGAAGTTTTGATACTTACACAAACCGCTGAGTTAAGCAAATGTAAATTTCATGTTTTCTCCACACCAGCTCTTCTTGGTCTCATGAATAAATGAAACTCTAATAATACAAGTACAGTATCTGCACAATAGCATCTATCTACAACACACACACACACACACACACACACACACACACACACGGGTCTAAAGAGTAATGAGAGACACCGTGCCCTCAGACAGGCACAGACATAAATGATTATTCTCACTTGACAGACCAACTGTACTGCTCTTTCCTTGTATTTCACTCTAGTCCCAGAGGGTTGGATCAGGAAAGAGACACTTGATAGCTGCTGTTTCCATGGTTGAAATATTTGTGAAGTTAACGCATAACCTGAAAGCAGAAGCTAATAAATTATAGGGTGCTAATTGGAACTGGAGTGGAGTTGTCAATCATGTTATCCTAAACACAGAGAGACCCTCATAACCTAAAAAGGCAAAGCAGCCTTCAGGAAAAGCTCCCAGTTGCTTCCAGCCTTGACCTCCACAGCAGCAGAAACATCGCGTGCCGACCGAGTCGCCACTGGTAGAGTTGGCAGAGGTGATCCTGTTAATCGAAGTTCATTTTAAGAAGAGACACATTCTCTTTTAGGGGGAAAGAGTAAACTATTTTACTGAAGAATCAATGTCTAGAGAAGCATATCGTTTAGCGAAATAGATATTGAATTTACTAGAATAATTATTATTTAAGAAAATGTTATCTTTTATTTGGAATTGTTCACTTTATAAAACAAGCATAACTCAATAAGAAAATAATCAAAATTTCTCCGCAATATAGGGTCATGTCTGCTTCACATTACAGTATTTCTATGAGTTTTCCAATGTGCGCTTATGAAACTAAGCTCCTCTAAAACAAAAATAAGATGTCCACATGTCCTCTGCCTGACTGGAATTCATTTACTTCACCTTGAAAAGCAGCAGCAGCAGATTTCTTATTCCTTTGTTTTGTTCTTGGAATCTCCTAGTAAGTTCTCATTCTGCTTATCTCCCAATGTTTCAAAATGGTTAAAGTGATTTTGCTCAAACTATCCTCCACTTTTATCATTATTTCCATTTCCTATCAAAACTGCACAAATGAATAAGTATATAATTATCATCACATAGGAGAAATTTAGGTAAAAGGCAAACTAAACTTTAGAAAACAAAACTAAGGAATTAAAATTTTCTGAGTCCTTACCACTATTTGCATGACTCTAATGATCTATCTAATAGTTACCAATTAGACATTTCTATCAACATTTATTTTCAGAGTACATACTTAAGTCTCTGTGTATTTCCAATTACTAAATTATTCTATTTACCTTATAATTTGGAAGCTTCCTTAGACTACTTCAAATAAAAATAGTCTTCACTTAGGAAAACCAAATCAAGTATCTTAAAATTCTAAACCCACACTTACTCAAAACAACAGTTATAATTGATGGGAGTGTCATAAGCTTATTTCTTTTCATACTAATTCTCATTACTGCAGGCTTGCCCTTATTTTTGGCAACTACTTTATTGGCCCTGTGCCAATAATGGTATGATTGAGAAGTGGGATGGAAAACAAAACAAAAGTATATTTTTTGTTATTTCTGTTTATTTGTACTAGGTACAATCCTATTTCTTTTTTCTTTTTCTAGTGCATTTTACCCAATGTGTAATCCTCCCAGAAAACAACTGGGTATTTTTTCCTTATTATCATGTGATATTTTTTTATTGTACCTGCTTTTATATAGAACTTTCTGGTATCTCTGGAAGCACCGTCTAAAAGTTCTTTATGATTCCACCCTGCTTTGTGGAGTGTGAAGTCCCTTTCTTTCTTCAGGCAATTTCTCCTCCACATGCAGAAGCTGAGAGAAGGGCACTGACAGACAGACTTTGGTAAAAAACATACAGAACAGAACTTATGATATTTGTTCTTCCTTGTCCAAAGACTTCTAAAAACACATTTTCACTCATACGTTTCTGAAGGAGTAAGAAAAGGATCTAGGGAAATGTCAGCCTTATACCTTGAGAGAAAACCATGATGAAGTTGTATTCAATTAGAACTGGTAAGAAAAAAATTATTCACAATTTTACACTTAACAGTTTCAAACTATCTGGTTAATAAATAAAAAGTGATAAAACTGGCACCATCATCCTGCACTGAAGTTTGGGATATCTGGTTATTTGACGTTTAAGTAATGGTGTTATATGGAGGACAGAACATTTTTGAAAACCCACCATTGAGATATAAAATGCATTGAAACTATAAAAAATAAAAGTAAACAATGTTTCACAGCCATAAAATGTACCAGGCTGCAGGTTATATAGGCTTTGGGTTTTAGGAGATTGAGGCAGAGTATAGGTAATACTGAATCACCTGATGGCACAGAACAGCAACAAGGCAAGACATTAAATGTTAAAATAAAATTGTATAGTTTAATAGTATATAATTTTTCAGATTATAGGAACTACTGAGAAGGACAAATGCCACATGGTCTCACTTATATGTGGAATCTAAAGAACAAGATAAATGAGCAAACAAAACAGAGACTCAAAGACATAGAGAACAAACTGATGGTTGCCAGAAGGCAGAGGGTTGAGGGGATGGGTGAAAAAAGGTGAAGGGATTAAGAAGTACAAATTAGTACTTACAAAATAGTCACAAGGATGTAAAGTACAGTTTGGGGAACATAGCCAACAGTGTTGCAACAACTATGTATAATGCCAGGTGGGCACTAGGCTAATCAGGGGGATCATTGCAAAAATTATATAAAGCCCTAACCACTATGCTGTACACCTGAAAGTAATATAAAATAATATTGAATGTCAATTGTAACTGAAAAAAAGAAATAGTTTTTTAAAAAGAAATAGACGGCCAGCCGAGTGGCACGTTGGTTAAGAGTTGGCTTGGGACACCAGCTCTGAGCAGCAGGGCCACGGTTAGGATCTCACATGAGGGCCAGTGACGCTGCGCCCTCTATAGCTAAGATGGTGAACAACAACTCAACTTGGAGCTGGGCTGCAGTGAGTTGCCAGTGATGGCGTAGGCAGCAGCCCCTGCTACAATGGGCTGCCATGAGCCTCCATGAGCGGCCGTCCAATGGCGGGAGCGAATGCCTCATGTGGGAAGGGCGCAATGATAATACCAACATGGGCCAGTGAAGCGACATCCTCCACAAGTAGACTGAAGAGCAAAATGACAGCAACTTCTCTGTTCCCCTTCCCCGATTCCCCAATAAAATCTTTAAAAAAAGAAAATTATTAGAGGAAAATAAAAAAAAATTCTGACTGTAGTTTTTTACAGCTATTTGATGATGCATATTTAATTTTTGTCACTTCCCTTCCTAGAGGAATTTCTAACTGGAAGTCAGTTACACACCCTTTACTCCCCTTCTCCTTAATAAAAACAGGAAAATTCTAAAAGTAACATTATAGAAAGTGCTTTGCATGTTGTCTTTTCATTTTTTGACCTGGTCCTTGTGCCTTCTTGTCCTATATATCCAAATCAATGCTCAGAGTGAAGTTAGAACAATCTGGATTCAGTTTTCAAGAGGACATCAAGCTCATCATCAGTTTCAGCCCAATGGTACACAATCTAGAAATTACAAGAGTACCTAAACACAATTCTTCCAGCTGACTGTCCCTCTAGATTAGAGCCATCTGCATTGTTTGTCTCATATCCCACAGAATTTTCCTTGTAAATTCCTACCTCTCACAGTATTAGAGAACCTTTACCCTAACTTCCCTCTCATCCAAATGCTATCTATTCTTCAAAGTCTACAATAGTTTAAGTTCTGCCTCTTCCATGAAGTCTTGTCTCCACATCAGACACAGTAAGTGGTTTCACCCTTAGTGGAATTCTTACCATCTAACGTGTACACCACTTAATTTGCATTTATTATATAACACCTTGTGACACAAGTTCAGGATGTAAGATGTTGAGTAGTCCTAGAAAATCATCCTGTTCACGCTTGACTTATAATATTCTTTACCCTTAACTAGATAGTAAGCATATTAAGCAGGTACCACTAACTATTGCAAAAAAAAACCAACAAAAACCCACAAATTATTGCATCAAATTTTTAAATATTATTATGTGAAAACCAAGGTTAAAATATGTTAATTTGAGTATTGTAGTATAAGTTAAACTATCTGGAAGCCCAGTTCAGTAAAGAAAATCTTATTAAAAGGAGTGGGGAGAGGTTCTGTCACTCTTAGTAGCAGCCAAATAGTGTCAAATATCTTTTTTCCTGCACTTGTGTCCTGACCCTCAATCTCTGTCTTCTGTTCAAGGACATCCACTTCAACAGTGATCCTCTCTTCTTTTTGTATTGGGTTGTCGGAAAAGTCATGACGCATCTTTGCAACAGATGGCACTAGTTCATTTTTGGAAGTGCTTGAGTCATTTGCATCTATGTTATTGCTATGTCATTTGAGAACTGACAGTTCTAGCTTCATTCTAAAAAAAGATTGAGCGATTTGGTTGAGTTTTGGAGATTTTATAATAAGTTGAAGATGGAAGACCAAACTGTGCATTTTTTGCCATATTTTACTGTTTTACTTCCATAAAGAAAAGAACATGCATCAAGCTGTGAAAAGTTGCATAAAGTTTATGGTGACAACGCTCTACAAGAATGTCAGTGCCAACGATGATTCATGAAATTCCGTGCTGGTGATTTTGATCTCAATGACGCTCCTCGGTCAGGGAGGCCCACCGAGGTTGATGATGACAAAATAAAGGCATTGATTGAGTCAAACACACGTCACATGACACAAGAGATTGCAGCAACATTGAACATCCATCATTCAAGCATTCACGACCACCCGAAGAAGCTGGGATACATAAGCAAGCTCGATATTTGGGTTCTGCAGGAACTCAATTTCATTTGATAGCACATATTAACATCTGCAATATGCTCATTAAACGTGAGAAAAACGATCATTTTTTTGAAGTGACTGATAACTGGTGATGAGAAGTGGATTGTTTACAACAATGTGGCGCACAAATGGTCTTGGTCCCAATGTGATGATTCGCCTCAAACGACATTGAAAGCAGACATTCATCAGAAGAAGATTATGCACTCAGTGTGGTGGGATTTTAAAGGTGTCGTGCTTTTCGAACTCGTACCAAGGAGCCAAACAATCAATTAGAATGTGTACTGTTGGCAATTGGACAGTTTGAATGAATTTATCATCCAGAAACGTCCAGAGCTCATTAATTGTAAAGGAGTTGTGTTCCATTGCGACAACACGAGACCACACACAAGTTTGATCACCCGTCAAAAATTATTAGAGCTTGGATAGGATGTGTTGCCACACCCACCATACTCGCCTGATCTTGTGCCATCAGGCTTGCACTTTTATTGCTTTCTTCAAAACTTCTTGTGTGGTTTAACATTCAATTCAGATGAGGCTGTAAATCAGCACCTTGTTCAGTTTTTCGCAAATAAAGACAGGTCCTTCTATGAACGAGGAATTATGCAGCTCACTGAAAGATGGCAAAAGGTTATCAAACAAAACGGGCAATGTATCATTGATTGATCTTTGTTCTTTATATAAATAAATGACCTTTGACGAACATAGACAAAACACGCCATGACTTTTCCAACAACCCAATACCATCACTTCTTCCTCTCCACTGAATTATTCCCATTAATATAAAGCAGACTGTAATTCCTTTCTTAAAACAAATAAAACCTCCCTTGACCCCATCTCTCCAGTTACTAACTCATTTCTGTATTGCTTTTAAGTGGCAAAACGCCTTAAGGGAGTCATAGTCTTGCTCTCTTTGCTTACTTTTCCATTTTCTCTGTACCCACTCTAATTCAGCTTCCACCACACACACATTTGTCATAGCTCCACATGAACATCATTGCTCAGCCATCCTTTCACTTGTTTCATCAATAGGATGACATATCAGTTAAAATCCTCTGATAAGAAGATGCCAAGACACATACCATGCACTTGAGGCCTTATTCACCTGTTCTAGCAGAAATACTGCATCTGGCACAGCAACTGCAAGTGGGGCTACTATTTTGTTTAACTTGTAGTACTCTAGAGTCACTCTCCAGGCTCCATTCTGTTTCTACAGGAGCCTCGGTGACTTAAATGGAGCTATAGAAACCATGAACCCTACAACCCTTTCAGCGGTTCTCAACCTGTGGGTCGCGACCCCTTTGGGGGTCGAATGACCCTTTTCCAGGGGTCGCCTAAGACCATCGGAAAACAAAAAGACATTTACATTATTATTCATGACAGTAGCAAAATTACAGTTATAGAGTAGCAACGAAAATAATTTTATGGTTGGGGGTCGCCACAACATGAGGAACCGTATTAAGGGGTCGCGGCATTAGGAAGGTTGAGAACTGCTGCTTAAGATCTTTAATGATGGTACTGATCATTGTCATTCCGCTGGGATTTTATTTATTTTTGTTTACTTACTATGCTGGCTAGAGGAGGGAAGGGAGGAAGTCAGCAGTTTCAGAGGCTTCCACTTGGCCCTCCACACTATGATATAGTTTATGCCACAGGCCAAGGATCCAGTGATCCAACCACCAAGTATGTCAATCCCGAATACACATTTGAAGAGTAAGGGAGTGACCACTAATGGGGCCATGGATGCAGTGGACATGCTGTAGGTTAGACTTTAGTCAAGACTCAATTTAATACCAGACTCCATAATCCCCACTCTAATGGGCGGTGGTATGGTGATGCTTCAGGTCTCTGGATAACAGTGTCACTCAGACCCTGTGTCCAATAGTCTGAAATGTCTGGGAATTCTCTCCTTCCCCAGGGCACAGTCACTAGAGCACATGGCCATACTTTCCTATAAGGGGTAAGGGAAGTCATTACAGTATATACTGTGATGTATATAGTGTGTATATACAGTATTTACTGTGATAGTGTTACAGGATCCTTCTACCTAGAATTTGTCCACTTCTTCAGTCAATGGGTTTTAGATCTAGGATCTGAGCAAGGATCATTTTTATTGGAGTGACCACATTAGCCTCCTATTCCTCCATTTTTGCTCTTTTCTAATTGTAGATGTTAAACTTCCTGCCCATATATTTTGTCCTACAGACAACATGTCTTTTTAACTGTCTCCATAACTCCCTATGGTTAACCTCTTTGGCTGCCTCTCCATCATTACACTGATGGAAGTCTCCTGGAGTCTAGTGGTTAAGTGCAGCCACCTGGCCTTCATTATTTCAGGGCTGCATCATGTCCTTGGATGTTAACAAGCCCAGATCTGGGATGGCTTCTCCTACCATCAGCTCTGGCCTGCAGAGCAGGATATCACTGAACAGTAGGAAGAATGGAAGTTACCACTTATTGAGATGGAGAGGACTGCAGGAATGATGATCATTTTGAGAGGTGGGGTGGCAATCAGAGGTTCAGTTTGGAATATGTTAGTTTTGAGATGGTTGTTACAGATCTAAGAGGGGAGGCTGAGTATGCAGTTGGAGAGGGGTTCAGGGAGAGGTGTCCAGACTGAAGAGCTGTCAGTGTGTAGGTGAAGCTGAGACTAGCCAGGAGACTGGTTCAGCTCAACCAGGGGTGTGTAAAATACAGAGAAAGTCCAAGGATTGAGGCCAGAGTCACTCCCATATCTGGACATTAGGGAGCTGAGGAGCGACTTAGCAAAGAAGACTAAAAAGGAGGGGTTAAAAAAGTATTACAATAATCAAGAGAGAGCGAAATCCTGGAAGCCAAATGAACAGCGTTTGAAGGATGGAATCATGAACTCTGTCAAATATTATTCATAAGTCAGGTAACAGTATGGCCCAGTCTATCTGGGAGAGTCCCAGTTTATGTCACACAGCTCACAATTCCTTTTTACCCAACAGTGGTCTGCATGATATAACCTCCAGGACCACTTTCCCCTCCCTCACTTCACTCCTGACCTTAATACTGTTCCTTATGCAGGCCCAGCATCTTTGCATCTTAGAGAGGGCTTCTGAAGTTGCATCTTCCTTTACTACATATTATTATAACCCACTCTTTCATTATTTCAGGTCTTTGCTAAGTATCTCTTTATCAGAGTGGCCTTCCCTGGCTACTGTACATAAAATAGCAACTACTCTCATTCTGTCTCTCTATGGCATCTTCCCTGATTCATATTTTTGACTAGTGCTCAGCATCCTCTGTCATGTCAC
This sequence comes from Hipposideros armiger, assembly GCF_001890085.2. Taxonomy (NCBI): domain Eukaryota; kingdom Metazoa; phylum Chordata; class Mammalia; order Chiroptera; family Hipposideridae; genus Hipposideros; species Hipposideros armiger. The sequence continues at coordinate 725,298 of NW_017731873.1, forward strand.
ACACACACACACACACACACAAAATGTTCATCATATATATTTTTGTTTATCTATTTATTATGTCTCCTCCCCAACTAGAATGTTAGAAAGTAGTCTCCATCAAGACAGTGTTTATTGCTGTGTTTATTGCTCTATTCCTAGTTCCTGTAACAATGCTTCTCGCCTAGTAAGCACTCAATAAATACTTATTGAATGAGTGAGAGAATGATTAAATGGGTAGATCTAAAAGAGAGAAGTAGAGGAATGATCCAAGATGGTGGAGTAGATACACACTGTGTTTGCCTCATCCCGTGAACACAGCAAAATTACAAATAAATTATAGAAAAATCAACCTTGCGGACCACCTGAAGTCTAGCTATATAGACGTTTCATAACTATCAATATAAAGAAGAAGCTGCATTGCGGCTGGTAGGAGGGGTAGAGACGTAAAACAGGCTGGCCCCAAACATCCATGTGGTAGGTGAAAATTACCTCAGTCACGGAGGTTCCCCACAGAGGAGCGAGGGATCCCAGCCTCACACCAGGCTTCCCATCCTGGAATACTGGTGCTGGGAAAGGAGCCCCCACAACATCTGGCTGTAAACAACAGTGGGGATTCCACCTGTCTGGGTAAGATGAAAGGCTGCAGGAAACCCATGCACAGACTTGCTCACAGGCACTCACCGCAGGATCCAGCAGACGGTGACTCAGTGTCAGAGGTATCTGGGGGGCAGAGTGAGGTGTGTGGCCTTGGTGCATGTTGGAGGGGCGGCATGACCTGAAAGACAGTTGGCAATTTCCCTGTTTGTTTCCTCCTCCCATGCAGCCGGCAGGTGGGCACCATCTTTCCTGTCCTTAGCCCTCCCTCTATGCTTATGGGTAAACCTGAATCTTATTGGGCTAGTGAACTTTCTAGCTCTGTCCTGCTGACTCACTGAGACCCTACAACACCCAACTCTACCGCAGGAGGTTTTATCTGCAGCTGAACCCCACCAGAGCCTGTAACTGGCAGCACTTAGCAGCAGGCCTCGGTGTGCCCTGACTTTTTGCACAGCTACCCCAGACCTGGCACTGGTGTCAGCAGTCCTCAGTTCACAGCGTGGCCTTTCCCACATGCCTCCATGTCCAGCACAAACATCGACCAACCGCAGATCGCTTTGTAGCTCCTACCAAGCAGTCCCCAACCAGTCACAGCAGCTGACTTGAGCCAGCACCAGAGCCCCACCCAAAAGGCCCAAGTACCAACATACCTGGATGTTGGCTTCAGAACACAGTAGAGCACTGCCCAGTTAGCCCAACAAGTGGCACACTCAAAGGGCGGTCTCAACAGGCACCAGAGCCCACTGGGGCAAATCCCATTCTGTGTGATAAGCCTCCCAAGATAGCAGCCCATATGCTGTAGATGTGGCCACACCCCACAGCCAATCAGCCTGAAGATCAATCCCACCCACTGATATACCAATAGCAATCAAGGCTCAAATATAACAGGAGGCACACACAACCCACACAAGGGACACTCCTGGACCACCTGGCTCAGGTGACTGTGGAGACTGCCAGGGTCCTACAGGGCACCTACTACATAAGGCCACCTGGCAAGAGACATAGCAGAGCTACCTACCACATAGAAACAAACAGAGAGGCAGCCAAAATGAAGAAACAAAGAAATATTAGTACATCGCAAATGAAAGAATGAAAAAACTCCAGAAGAAGAACTAAACAAAATGGAGGCAAGCAAATTATGAGAGACAGAGTTCAAAACACTGGTTATAAGGATGCTCAAGGAACTTGGTGAGAACTTCAACAAAGAGATAGCAAGAATTAAAAAAAGACATAGAAACCAAAAAAAAAAGAACCAGTCAGAAGTGAAGAATACAGTAACTGAAATGAAGAATATACTAGAAGGAATCACCGGCAGACTAGATGAAGCAGAGGATTGAATCCACAATTTGGAAAACAAGGTAGCAGAAAACACCCAATTGGAACAGCAAAAGGAAAAAAGAATCAAAACAAAGTTAGGATAGTTTAAGAGACCTCTGGGAAAACATGAAGCATAACAACATTTGCATCATAGGGATACCAGAAGGAGAAGAGAGAAAGCAAGGGATTGAGAATGACTATGAAGAAATAATGACTAAAAACTTTCCTAACCTGGTGAAGGAAATAGACATACAAGCCCCGGAAGCACAAAGTGTCTCCCAAAAAGATGAACCCAAAGAGGCCCAAGACACATTATAATTAAAATGGAAAAGGTTAAAGACAAAGAGAGAATCCTAAAAGCAGCAAGAGAAAGGCAACTAGTAATTTATAAGGGAGCTCCCATAAGATTGTCAGCTAATTTCTCAGAAACTTTGCAGGCCAGAAGAAATTGGCACAAAATACTCAATGTGATGTAAAGCAAGGATCTACAATCAAGACAACTCTACCCAGCAAGGCTATCATTTATTTTGAAGGACAGATAAAGAGCTTCCCAGACAAGAAAAAGCTAAAGGAGTTCATCACCACTAAACCAGTTTCACAAGGAATCTTAGAAGGACTTCTTTGAGACGAAAAAAAAAAAAGATTAAAGAAAATGATAAAATAGGAATAGTTACATATCTATCAACAATTACTTTAAATGTAAATGGATTAAATGCTTTGATAGAAAACATAGGGTGCTGGACCGGCCGAGTGGCGCATTGGTTAAGAGCTGGCTTGGGACGCCAGAGGGCCCCAGTTCGGATCCCACATATGAGGGCCAGTGACACTGCCCTCT
>NW_017731873.1:734722-740216 GCF_001890085.2 Hipposideros armiger
ACCATCATTGCGCTCTTCCCGGGGGAGGCAGATCAGTCGCCGAATGCTGTCCACTCACGCTGGCTGCTGGCTACACACGGTAGCCCATGGCAACCCACTGCAGCAGGGGCTGTAGCCTACACCGTCACTAGGGACTCGCCCAGCTCCTGGTTGAGCTGTTGTTCAGCATCTTAGCTGTGGAGGGCAGTGTCATTGGCCCTCGTATGTGGGATCCGAACTGGGGCCCTCTGGCGTCCCAAACCAGTTCTTAACCATAGCGCCACCGGCCGGCCCTTTGCGTCTTTAGCTCTCAGTTAGAAGGCTATGATGTGAGTGTCTGAGTGGTGGGGGCCAGGTCACACGCCTGACTTCTGCTGCAAGAGATCCTGGAGGAGCAAATGGAACATAGGTGGAAGGATTCCCTAACCCAGGAAGAGGTGTCATATGCTGGGCTATCAAAAAGAAGGATATGCCCATTACAGGGTCAGAAGCTCAGAGAAAATAGGCTGCCTTGTTCAGTGGAGTAACAGATGTGGCAGAGCAGCCCCAAATCCTGGCCTTTGCTTGGAGGCTATTCTCCAACAGAATACATTGACTTCCCCATGTTTCTCATCACACAGCCAATCATCTGTGAAGGTTCTCAGACAGTAGGCCAGTATAAAAATAAACTAAATTATACAAGGTGGAAGCGGATACGTGATCCTCTTCCACAGTAGATTTTAGCAAATATTATAATCAAAATATTCTTCTCTATCTCTAGCAAACATCCTCTATACTGCTACGGAATAACACACAGAATGCTTTCATTGCTATTAGAGCAGTTGAGGCTTTCAGATTTAAATGGGTAGCAGAGAGGAGAGAGAGAGAGAGAGGGGGGGGGAGAGGGAGGGAGAGAGACAGACAGACAGAGAGAGAGAGAGAGAGAGAGAGAGGGAGAACGAACTTGGCTTGGGCCTTAAGAGAAAGGCAGGAAAGTTAGTGNGCCCAGCTCCAGGTTGAGCTGTTGTTCAGCATCTTAGCTGTGGAGGGTAGTGTCACTGGCCCTCATATGTGGGATCTGAACTGGGGCCCTCTGGCGTCCCAAGCCAGTTCTTAACCATTGCGCCACTCAGCCGGCCCAAAATAAACTTTAAAACAAAGGCTATAACAACAGACAGAGAAGGACCCAGTAATCCCACATCTGGGTATTTATTTGAAGAAACCCAAAATGCTACTTCAAGGGGATGTGTGCATTCATATGTTCATTGCAGCATTGTTTACAATATTCAAGATATGGAGGGAACCTGAGTGTCCATCAGTGGGTAAATGGATAAAGAGGAGGTGGTACATATATATAGTGGAATGTTGCTCGGCCATGTATGGGAATAGGCCCTTGCCATCTGCGGCAGTATGAATGGATCTGGAGGGTATTATGCTGAGTGGAGTATGTCAGACAGATGCAATGTGATTTCACTTATATTGAAATCTGAAGAACAAAATAAACAAACAAATAAAACAGAAACACACTCATAAATACAAAGAACATTTTGATGGTTGCCAGAGGGGAGTGGGGTTGAGGGAATGGGGGAAAAATGGGAAGGGATAAAGAAGTACAAATTGGTTGTTACAAAGTAGTCATTGGGATGTAGGGTATAGCATAGAGAATATAGTCATAATATGGTAGTAGCTTTGTATAGTGCCAGGGAAGTACTAGACTAGTAAGGGGAATCACTTCTTAAATTACACAAATGTCTAACCACTATGATGTACATCTGAAGTTAATTCAGAATAATATTGAATGTTAAGTGTAATTGAAAAATTTAAAAAGGGGGCGGAAGGTGAAGGGAAATAACGGGTTCAAATTTCCAGGTATAAAACAAATAAGTCATGGGGATGTAACATACAACATGGAGAATAGAGTCAATAATATTGTGATAGCATAGTATGATGTCAGATAGTTGCTGGACTTATGGTGATCACTTCTTTAGGTATATAAATGTTGAACAATTATGTACGCCTGAAACTGATATAATGTATGCTAGCTATATCTTTTAATAAAAATAAATAAATAAAAGATATAAATAAATGACAGCAGTAAACTACAGCTTATCCATCCTAAGGGATATTTTTGCAGCCTTTAGAAACATTAACAGAGAATTTTTTATGATAAGGGGGAAAACATATGCTATCATACAACTACTCCTGCCGTGAAAATAAGCTTACATTTGGGAAGAAAACAAACAAACAAAGCACGAAGAAAATATTCTAAAATATTTACAGTAGAGTTTAAATGGTATATTTTGGCCTCTTGATTCTTCTAGTTGAGAAGAAGGCTGGAAGGATTGGAATAGTTCATCTGATTCAGACATCCCATAGCCCTGACCAATGATAAAAACAAAGTTGTATTGGCTTCCTTTTACCAAGAAGAAAAGGCCAAAGAGAAGTCAAGGGCACCTTAAAATTTACCCCATATCCCAAAAGGCCATTTTGAGAATAAAAGGTGGGCCTGCGACAAGAGAAACGAATAATGATAAAATAAAATTTTACCTCTTTTAAGTATATGTTCACCAGAATTTCAGGCCCCACCTAAACCTGATATGAAGCTCAAAGCAGTCCCCCAACTTCTATAATCTGCCTGTCTAGGTCTTGGAAGATAAGTCAGCATCAAAAGAACCCTCTTGAGTCCCCCTTGGCATTAGACCAATTTTCTGTCATCCCTCCCAGGAGCTACAAGTGAGGACTTGTTACACAATGTGTTGGGAAAGGATGATGAGAAAATCAGCCAATTCATCCATTAAACATGAATTGGCTTAGAGAAGATACAAAGGGTTAGAAGATATCACTCTATCTTCAGAAAGCTTGCACTTCACTTAAGTAAGTAAAATAACACAGAAATAGGATGGAATCACATGGGGTTACAGCCAAATGAGATGTAAAGACAAGAAAGGCAACAGTAATTCTGAGAAGGGGAAGGGGGGGAGTTAGGGACAAGTTTTCCAAAACATTGGAATATGAGCTGATCCTGAAGGATGAGTGGTATTTAGATAAGCAAAGGAGAATGGGTGAGGAGATTCCAGGAGGCTGGGGAAAACCAGTACGGATAAGTGTATCTGGGGCCAGGGACAGGCTCTTTTCTCAAGGGCTTTTTCAGTGAAGCATTTTCATTAGAATTATGTCAACATATTAATTTTACCTAGGTAAATCTTTGTTCAGTTGGCAGTGTTAAATCGTGAACAATATTTTTCATTTTCAACTAAAGTAGTTTTCTTATGGATTATTACTTCTCCTTGAACAATTTAAAATGCAGATTAGATTTACTCATTGGTTTTTATATTGTTTTGTTTTGTTTTTCCCAATTATAGCTTCTGCCCTTGGGAGCCATTATTTCTCCCAAGTCTAATATTCCCAGGTTATATTTTGCAGATAAAAAAATATTTGTCAGTAAGATTTTATATTTCTGTTAAATGTTAGTGAAGAAAACATTTTACAAAGTGCCATTTTTAGCCACTGCCAATGTTTTTTCCTCTTGATTACAAAATCTAATTTTTACAAAATTAACTTACAGAGTTTTTACTATTACCAGCCATTTGTATTTTATCAATTACTTTTATCTCTAATAAATTTTACCTGGGAGATTTTAGCCACTGTTTATTTTATCTTACATTAAATATCTCTACCAATATCATTTACTATGAATTATAAAAAAGACTACTAATTTGCACTTACATTTTATTTATTTATTTTATAAAGGCTTATAAGATAACTTCTTTATCAATAATATTTTTATGGTTTTAAAATTTAGAAGAAATGTTATTATAGAAGGAAGAAAAGGGATGTGTGTGTATTTTTGAGACAGGTTTAAAAGGAAGTAGTTTGCCCTAGTAAGTTGATTATTTCTGAATGAGGAAAAGGAGACAAACCGAGAAGGACGAATGAAGTCATACGTTAATGGAAAAAAATATTGAGAAAGGAATTTTATATATATATATATAAATATCAGAACCCAATTATGCTTACCCCTAACTCAGCAGACTACCAACTATATTAATTCAGATAAAAACTAAAATGGATATATATATATTTTTTTCTTTTAAATGGACCTCTATAATGGCTGCTGAGGCACAGAAAATTTATGAAACCTTTAACTGTCCTGGCCTCTAGAAATTTTTAGGTAATAATTGTAATTCACACCATTATGTTCTTAAAGCTTTGGCCTCTATTTAACCTTAAAATTATAGTTCCCAGTTACACAACTTACATAAATCAGATTAATGAATGACAGGCCATATTAAATAAAAAAGGTGAATGGCTTTGTCCCCAATCTATATGGAATTCTGAATTCACCCAATCCTGGCCTATCGTATCTACCTCAACAAACAACAATATGTTACGTATATGGGAAGAGGACTTTTTATTGGGAAGGGTTAAAAAATTCTTCTGTCATACTGATTTGTATTGTAATGACACCAGGTTTACAGTAAATGCTATAAAAATATGGTGTAATACTAAAATCATAGGCAAATTAACTTTGCTTGAGGTTAATAAAACCCATGATAATATTGACACTGAAAATCCAATGTATTGGGAAATTGAACTTAGTCCTCCCCATGGAGTTATTTCTATAGAAACTAATTAGAAAAAAAAAATTAGAACTTCTAGATCATGAAATAATAGTCTTCATTCATCTAGCTAAATGTATCATAATGTACAAATAACAGTAAAACAAGGGAGGAAAACATATTAACGTAATAATAAAAAAAATTATGATAATGCATGTAAAGCGTTCTTTTGATGGCTAGGATGTTTGCTCTCCTCAAACTCATACTTGTGTAATATTGGACATTTTCTGCTCCTAATTGGTGTTACTGGTTTAATACTATTGCTTCTTGGTCCTAATTTGTAAATGTCATACTAGGTACAAAAAAAAACCAAAACATAAGGCTGACAGAGGAAAAAAACTTGGATCATGATAGCTCAAAGATTAAAAATGACCCAGAATATATTTAATGAAGACATATAGGATCTGTCTGCCTCCCATTTGCTCACATTTTCTTTTAAATATAAATAAATAATTCACACTTACATTTTAACTGAAACTTATTTTATGGGCTGTTCTTCTCAGATAGTCAATAAATTTCTTTAGTGTCCAAATTGTAATGCAAATGTACTAAAATTCAATTCTTCTATACATTCCAATCCCTTTGTGCTTTTCAGCAAAAGGTCCATGGCACTGGCAGAGCAAAACAGAAACTGACTCTGTCTGATGTAACATTCATTAAAAAAATCTGAGGGTAACTCCCAGAATCCCTGGGAAGGCTTGAGAACCAGAGTGGGGTCTATGGAGCCGGAAGCATGGCTGGAAGCAAACAGTAGAGCTGTCCCTGGTTACCCCAGCTGCCAGGAACACCAAGCCCCAAATTCTGCCAACTCTCCTGGCCCTGGACTCTGCAGTTCTGCCAGATCAAACTGCAGTTGCCACCATCACCAGGAAGGACTCACTGTGACCCCTGATTCTTTGCATCTTTTTTTTTTTTTT